>NC_044065.1:13612768-13664118 GCF_902167405.1 Gadus morhua
TGCTGACGTTACAGAACGCATGCATTCAGAGCAGTTAGTGATGTCATCAAAATGCCTTGCTCGTTCAGAAGAGTGTTGTCAGTCTTTTAGTAGTTCAGTTTCCAGCCGTTAATCCGTCATGCATCGTGTTATCCCCCTTTTAAGAATAAGAGCATTAAGTGTTACATACATTGCTAAACATTTTAATATCATTCACGATTTTGGTCAGACGTCTTTACCCAAAGCGACTCATGGATAAATGCCATTAAGGAGCAGGTAGTAGCAGCCTACCCGAAGAAGCCTACAGGTAGACGGCAGACAATGTTTATATGAATCACAGTCAGCATGCGTCGGCTACAAGGATCTTTCTGCTGCTGTTCCCCGCCTCTCTTTGCTTTGTCCCACATCAGGTTGGGCTTGAACACGACCTCCTGGCTGAGGCGTAGCCCAACCTTCTCATCCCCACAACCAAGACCCCTGTCAGGGCTTTAGCTGGTGCCGCGCAGGCCTCCTCCAGACTACCACTCTCTCTCCTAAAGACCCAACAGGCTACCAGCGGGCTGACGACGGCGTGTGAAACAGACTCAGCTGCTCCCCCTGAGCTTGGATGCATTCGCTCAAACCCCCGCCCAGGCTTGAAAAAAGGCAAAAAAAAATACTATCAAAGACGTGGTTCGGATGTCTTCATTAGGGTTATCATGGATGGTTAGTGCTGGGGGGGATGGGGGTGATGACGGTGTGCTCAGGCCCAACGAGAGGCTTGGTCCAGGGGGATCGGCAGGAAGAAGAAGTAGCACTCTGCTAATGAGCGCTCAGGATGGAGACTCCCTACCGCGGGGGAAGCGGAGGAGTCCAACTAGCCTTGACAGTGCTCATTAGAACTAGTTCTGTTTATAATGGAACAATACGTGTATAAATAAAGAGGAATGTCCCTCTTTCCTTTGCCAGCAAGGGGATAGGAGCGAGGATCGGGGAGAGGGAGCGGGAGGGAGGGAGGGGGGGGGGGGGTTGCGTCGGATGGGAGCTAAAGATAGCGGGAAGTTCGCTGGTGGGAAATGCTGGAGCTAAAAATTAATTTGGCAAGCGAAGACGGTCAGGGACATAGGTGGTGCGAGATAGAGAGATAGTGACAGACAGAGAGAGAGAGAGGTACATTGAGAGAGAGGGAGGTAGGGGGACACAGAGACGAGAAACATCTGGGGGAGAGGGATGGAGGCACGGAGCAGATGAAAAGGAACATAAAGAAATACTGAAGGGGAGAGAGAGAGAGAGAGAGAGAGAGAGAGAGAGAGAGAGAGAGAGAGAGAGAGAGAGAGAGAGAGAGAAACGATGCAACAGTGCAGGAGAAAGATAGAGGCAGTAGAGAAGTGGAGAAATGGCTCTGCGATGTAGTGCAATGAGTAGTAGAGGGATGCGGGTATCCAGCTGTGCTTCTGCAAGACCAGACTGGAGTTGCGTCACCTCAGAGAAACACACACACACACACACACACACACACACACACACACACACACACACACACACACACACACACACACACGTACACACACGTACACACACCCGTCCCAGAGCGCGGGCCTAAGCAGCAGCCACAGCCTTGCTGGGGCATGTGTGTGTGTTGTTGTCCAGCATGCGCCCCAGAAGGCCCCAGGGGACAGAGCTGGGTCTCCTGTGGTCCCCAAACACCAGCTGAGCTGCAGTCACTGCTGGGTGACAGTAGTTACTGAAATGGATGCTGTCGGTGTTAGCAGCACTATTTTTGAACGCAGCTTTTGGTGTCACCCCTTCGTCAGGTGATAAGTTGGATTGTATTTTAAAAAACTTCTGACTTATTTTTGGAAGCGGGACATTTAGCACAACGCAGGTGGACTTGATCCTTTTATTACAGAGTGCTACAAGAGATGAGGTGTGATCAGTGTGATGCTGATATCCCAAACAGAGCCACTTTAAACCAGTATGCCGCTAACAGCGCAGCTTCAGCCAGGAGCTAACAACTCATCTACTGCCAGTCGCTAACAGTTCAGCTACAACCAGGTGCTAACAGCACTCATACAGCCAGCCGCTTACTGCTCGGCTACAGCAGGCTCTTAGAGCTCAGCTTCAACCGGGCTCTAAGAGCTCAGCTACAGCCAGGCTCTAAGAGCTCAGCTACAGCCAGGCGCTAACAGATAAGCTACAGCCAGGCGCTAACAGATGAGCTACAGCCAGGCGCTAACAGATAAGCTACAGCCAGGTCATAGTGTTGTGGGGAGCGGGTCAAGAAAGCAGTTGCTGAAGAGATTTTCTATTTGTCTTTTTCAAAGCAGCCATCCAGCGGTTAACAGAGAAGGGGTTTGGGGGGGGGGGAGGGGGAGAATGGAGGAGAACAGGAGGGTACCTACCTCCTGATGCAGAGAGCAAGGTAGTAGCGACAGCCAATCACAGGACAGAGTAAAGAGGTGAAAGGTGAGAGGTCAGAGTGCATGGAGAGAGAGAGAGGAGAGAGCATACAACATGGGAGAACCTCTCTTTTTTTTTTTAAGACAAACAACACAGAACAAGCACATACACATATTACCATGACGACACAGTGAGAGTAAGACCAAGAGGTAGAGCTGTGGTAGAGAGAAAAGATAAAAACATGCTGGAGACGAGAGGAAAAGAGAGAGAGGAGAGGAAAGGAGAGAGATCAGAGGAGGAAAGTGAGGATGGAAGCAGGCGGAGAGGAGAGTAAATGAGGGGAGAGGAAAGAAGAGAAGAGAGGACAGAAGACGAGGAGAGGAGATTAGATGAGAGGGGAGAGAGGAAAGGAGAGGAAGAAGATCGCAAAGGAGGTGAGGAAAGAGGAGGATTATCGACATCAACCCAACACTCATTCAGACGTTTACATGGCACAACGCATATGCTGCTCACTTGACAAATACCTCGAGAAAGGGGGGCTGGGGAGACAAGCTTTTCTTAAATTATTGCTCATACCTAGCTTCAAGAGCCATCCTTCTCTGTCAGGGTTGAAGAATGTGTGCGTCAAATCGTTCCCATCATCCTCTGGGATTTTGAATGGCTCATTCTTGATGCTGTCGTATAGATTCTGTGGGGACAGAGGAGTGAAAGAATGTGTCACATGGAAGAACTGAACACACAAACACACACACACACACACACACACACTGACACATGACGGATATAGATTGGGGAAATTACAGAAACATACAAGGATATCCCAAGGGATCGCATATGCACGCACAGTCCCAGATGGGGAACGGCACACAATACTCACATCCAATTACAGGTACACATATGCTTGTTATTAAACAACACACACACACACACACACACACACACACACGCACGCACGCACGCACGCACGCACGCACGCACGCATAGGAAACAGCTATAAACATAAGGTACAGAAACACACATATCCATACATACACGCGTCAATGCTTGCACATTCATTCCCTCCCCCCATCCCACACACACACACACACACACACACACACACACACACACACACACACACACACGCACTCAGTGGGGGGCCTCACCCGGAGCAGCTCCTCGGGCAGGTCCCCCCCCTCGTTGATGCCTCTGTTCATGGAGATGAAGCGCTCGACGGCGGGCTTGTCGCGCACGTTGGGGTTGTGGAGGCTGGTGTTCAGCATGATGATGGCGAAGGATAACACGTAGCAGGTGTCTGGGGGACGGGACAGGGGGACGACACAGTCAGAGGACAGCAGGGAGAACAGTGAGTGAATGAGTGAGGGAGAGAGTGGATCAATAATGAGTCATTAATTTCCATCTGCCCGCACTCTTCTTGATAGTTCATCTCTCTCTCTCTCTCTCTCTCTCTCTCTCTCTCTCTCTCGCTCTCGCTCTCGCTCTCGCTCTCGCTCTCGCTCTCGCTCTCTCTCGCTCTATCTGGCTTGGTGTTGTAGTATAATAGTATCAAACACATCGGATTTCTTGAGAATGGCAAGTTGGAAATCTCACAAACAGCCACGAACACACACACCTTTCTCTAAATATTATATTTCTATCTGTCAGTTGTCGGCTGTTAGAATAGCAGAATCAAGGCTTTAATTTGTCTTTCTGTCGGAAACTAGGCTAGTCCTTTATTATTACCATAATAATCTCTTGCTTATGATTCTAATAGCATAACGATTTCACCAAAACACCAAGGCTATGTTTAATTTGTACCTCTGTTCTGGTTCTTTTGTCTTTTCGTTTAGTTCTATTTTGAACAGGATCTTTCCCTTCTAATCCGTACGTTCTGAGACTGCAGGTTGACCGCAGAGGGGATCAAACCCTGATCCTTTCAACCCAGGAGCCGGTACACCCTGGCCTCTACACTACCCCGCTGTTCTCTCTCTCCCACTGCATTCTTAACATTCACTCTGCTCGCCCGGGGATACCTTCAGGGAGGGGGGGGGGGGGGGGGGGGGGGGGGGGGCTGCCACTACTTCCTGTCTGAGCAAGCGGGGTTAACGGGGGCGTCTGGGGGTCTGACCTGTGGACTGGAAGACCCCCGGGTTACACTGGCAATAGCGAGAGGCGAACGCCTCCATCATCCGGTCGATCTTCTGGGCCTCGCCGGGCAGACGAAAGCTCCACAGGAACTGACTGCAGCGGAGGGGAGGAAGAGGTTTATCATCCGGGCCAATGCCATGGAAAAAGATCCTCAGCGGGGCTCGCATAGACAAGAGGGCTCCTTAGACACGAGGGTTTGCATAGACACGAGACATAACAAAATGCAACGGTTTACACTCAAAGGAAAACAAGTGCAGGGGAAGTTCTTCGTTAATCAGGTGCAGCCCGACGTGCTTGGCTGGGATACATCAGCAAAAAAAGATGGAAAACGGAGAGAGAAGGAGGAGGAAGACCAAAACAAAAGGATGAAGATTATGACAAAAGAACAATAACAGATCGGACCGCTTGATGGATGGCAGAGAGACGTTGGAAGAGGATGAAATGGAAAGAGGAGAGGGATATTTAACTTTAATTGGCAGGGGGTAGTCTAAAGGAACTACAGAGAGCTCAGTGGCTTCTGGGCCCAGAGGTGAGTGTTCTTCAGACTGACCGCAGTGCCTGGACCAGGTTGAGATCAGCAAACTCATGCAGCTCCACAAACGCCTGGAGCACCTGGAGGTTGAAGTCATCCCTAAGGGGGCGGGGGGGGAGGGAGGGAGGGAGGGAGAGAGAGAGAGAGAGAGAGAGAGAGAGAGAGAGAGAGAGAGAGAGAGAGAGAGAGAGAGAGAGAGAGAGAGAGAGAGAGAGAGAGAGAGAGAGAGAGAGAGAGAGAGAGAGAGAGAGAGAGAGAGAGAGAGAGAGAGAGAGAGAGAGAGAGAGGCATTTAATCAGAATCAGCTGTGTTTTCTCCAAGGATTCAGTATTATTCACTGAGGCAATCCAATACTTCTGAAGTCTCATTTATACGGAATCTACTTGTGTCATTCATGCAAAAACAAATACCAAACACTATTTTCATTTTCACCCTCTCTCAACCCACACCTCATCGGTCATGCAAACAGTCCCTGAACCCCCGTGGAGGATACGGTGAGGGGCTCTGGGAAGATGTAGGAGGGCAAATGCAGCATGACTCCAAGATCAAATGTGGACTAAGACAAGGTCTCCTGTGTGGAAGGTCCCTGCAGCCTGTCTACGGCATTCCTGCCATAGTTCTGCTCTTCGGGAAAACTGGCTGCACGAGGCCGTGTTGTGAAGTCTGGATGCAATTTAATGTGCACGGACACACACGTATATACACACACACGCGCGCGCGAGCGCGCACCATGCGCACACATTCTTCTAATTTTCAGTGCATCTAAGGCTGTGACTGGCTCGGCACCCACACACACACACGCAAACACACACCCACACACACACACACAGACACACACAAACACACAAGCACACACACTCACTTCAAATCTTCGTATACCTAAGGCTGTGTGGGCTCTTTAAACATGGTGGATCAAAGGGCCTGTTGGTTCTGACGAGAAGCAGCCAGCTAGCCCAGTCAGCCACACAGGCTGGGCAGTGTCCAGTGTGTGGTGGACTGGGCCGATGAAGGTCTCCTTTTCTTCATGGGTTTTCCTTCAGAAACGTGTTTGTTTAGCCGCCAGGCATTGCGTTCCGGTTCCCCCGAAACACACTCTTTGTATTGTGTGTGTCGTTGTTGGCAATCTGCACATGGCAGCCATGCAGCGCAGGAAACGCGCTTTCATGGATGTTTTTATTGAAGACAGAAGACATTTTTTCTGATTTTTTTGGTGTGTGAGGAAAGAGAGGAGAACGGGGGTGGAGGGGATTTGAGGAAGGAGCTAAAACTTGGCAAAACGTCCTTTTTGTTTTCAGACAGCAAAAGACGATACCGAATCCATCGAAAGCAATGGAGTACGTTTCAACTCAAAGTTTCAAAGGAGATTTTTGCTTTGGTTTGCTTTGGTTCTCCTGCTTGTTTGTGTATCTCTGGAGACCGGCGGCTGTCTGTGTATATGGTGTCCTGGGAGGTTTGAATAAGCCTGTACAGCAAAACAGTGTTGTTTACACTGAGGGGGATTGCAGAAGACAGGGACGACACGTAACATAACAAACGGATTAGAGCGTGACGTGTTTAAATGTCTCACAGATGGACACGCTTTTCTTTATAGTTCAAGAGAAAAATGAATACATCTATATATTGATGGTGTGCATCATTCCAGATATGTCATCCAGGTTCCTATACTCCAACTACAACCACAACACTATTCTGACTCCCGGTGTCTTCCTATGTGGAATACAGAAATAGGTTACATTGGTTGCATACACTCCAAAAATGCATGTGAAAGGAGGTTAGTATTCAAAAAGAAGCGTATTCAAAACGAGAGCAGAGCAAGGTGTTTTCAGTGCTGGGCTCAAACCCCCCCGAGATGCCCTCTTCGTTTGATCCAGTCCCCCACTCTCCTGCCCTCCTTCGTCGGCTGTCCCTCCTTCACATCTGCCCCCCTCTCACTTCTCCTCGCTTTCTCCCTTCTTCCAGACCCCCCCCCCCTCTCTCCCTCTTGAAGATGCAATTATCCACCGTGTAATGATAGGTTTCAACTGCTGGCATCGACTCAATTAGTGCTCATTAATGAGTAGGGGTCCTTCCACCAAGTTAGTGCAGCCCTTTGATGATCGACCACTTGAAGGAAGCTTCAATGAGGCACACCACCACTCCACCACCACTGTTCCAGTCCCCCTCCAAGTAATACACACACACACACACGCACACACACACACACACACACACACACACACACACACACACACACACACAGACACAGACACACACACATAAACAAACCAAAACCAACACACAAAGGAGTCCCTAGAGTACCTGCCCCCTTGCCAGCAGCATGCACTCAGGTACACACACACGCACGCACGCACACACACACACACACACACACACACACACACACACACACACACACACACACACACACACACACACACACACACACACACACACACACACACACACACACACACACACAGCGCGATGTAAAGTAGGCCAACTGTCAACTGGTTCAACTTTAATTCATTAATTAATTAAATAAATCATAGATTCAACAAAACGATTTAAACAAATGAAAATGTCATTCATCATTAGACCGCCCCTGATGTCCGAATCTCCGAGCTTTCCCGTCCAAAACTAAACCTCAGCTTAACCCTCCAAATCCCGGGCAGCATCGCTGACTGTGCACTTGACCGCTTAATCCGACCGTGAACCTACAGATGTCGGGGCAGCTTAAACAACCGGCACATCGTCTTTTGTGTCCCTGTTCTTTTTTTTTACGAGCCATCGGTGGGGCCCTCTGAGCTCTGAGGGGCCCCGACACCGACATCGCCGCCCGAGAGTGTCGAAAAATCTACCGCTTTTATCCCCGAGGTGGAACCCATCTGTGGTGGGTTCAGTGGGCCGCGAGGGGAAGCGGGAGGACTGGGGGTTGCGGTGAAGTGGACTGGGGGACTTTGTGGGGGGGGGGGGTTGAAGGTTAGGTCTCTTACCTCTCCCCGAGGTAGTCCCCGATCACCGTCTTGTTGAGGCCCTCTCCCTTGTAGAGGAACTGGGAGACGTCTTCTGGGGTGTGCTGCAGGAGGTCGTTCTCCAGGAGGAACTGGATCCCCTGGTGAGGGGGGAGGGAGGGAGGGGGAGGGAGGGGAGGGGTTGGGTGGGGGAGGTTGTTAGTATTCATTAAGGTCAGGGATGCAGTGTAACTGTAAATTAACTGTAAATGCAGTTAAAGCAAGGAGACCCCCAAGAGCTGCACTGGAATACTGAATAAAACCAGTGGACTAAAATTAGTGTATATTTATATTCAAGAATTACTGTAAAGTATTTGTATATTAACTTCTGATTCTGATTCTACCTTTTTGGGATCCATGTTGAATTTCTTCCTCCCCATGGCAATCTGTTTGTTTCTTTGTGTTGTTTTGCTGTTGCAGAAGAAAAAAATAGATAAATTATACAGCGATCCCAAACGGCATTGCAATCAAGGCCATACAAACAATAATCCTCACCATCATTACTGTTGTAATTACAGTGCAATTTCAAGCCCTGCTTGCATGCCATACACATCCATTACGGTATTAATAGTGAACAGGTACAACAATGGCCGCCTCCTGCAGCCCATTAGCTTGAAATATGTCCTCTAAAAGACCCAAACACACACACACACACACCTGAATGAAGTTGATTGATGGGTACATAAGTCTGCGTGGCCTTTGCCTGGTACTGCACACAACACTAATAAACACACAGAGACGCGTGCACACAGAATCACATATACACACAGTCACACACACACAGACACACACACACCTGACAGCAGACACAGTGTGCCCTGCAGTGACTCATGTATGGCAAGAGAACTGTACATTCAGTGTGATTAATTGTCCTCGGGACAATAATAGCACACGCAGACTGTGATTGATCCTTGGACATGAACATCAATAGGTCAGGGCGTTTAATAGTCCTTCTCATGCGCCTCCGTGGGCAAACAGGTCCGATTGAGCAAGGGGTTGCATCAAGTCGTTAATTAATACACACACACACACACACACAGACACAGACACACACACGTACAAGCAAACACACACCTGCACACAGACACACGCACTTTAATATTGAAGAACCAATGTACCCACCTCTCTCCGACACATGTGAGCTGCTCAATTTCCGTCATGACTTCTGCTATCTCGAACTTCAACCTCTGAGAGAGAGAGAGAGAGAGAGAGAGAGAGAGAGAGAGAGAGAGAGAGAGAGAGAGAGAGAGAGAGAGAGAGAGAGAGAGAGAGAGAGAGAGAGAGAGAGAGAGAGAGAGAGAGAGAGAGAGAGAGAGAGAGAGAGAGAGAGACAAACAGACAAATGTTCAATAATAAATAAGATAAAGACGACAATAGGAAAGTAATAAAATTCCATTAGCCGTGTGGGCATAAGACGGGTGCTTTCACACATCGCCATGTTTTCATTTCAGAAGATTGACATCAGAAACCAGCCCACCCCCTGGGAAGGCGCTCTGCTTCCTACTGGAGGAATCTGCACCGACTGATAAGAACACAATCACAGTCCTGACATGCATAATGTGCACATTGTGCACATGTTGCCCACCTCTCAGGTACAGACACATGGCAGGTATAGACACACACACAGACACAAACACGCAGACACACACACACACACGCACACATTAAAACACATGCACTAACGCAACCTACTTCAATGTCATCGAGCAGTTCCCGTTTCCTGCGCCTGATGTTTGACAGCTCATCTCTCTCCTCCAGCGACAGGTCCTCGGGAACTGAAAAACACACACACACACACCATAATGAAATATATCACATGATTTATCACATGTTACGACCAACCTAGCACCCCAGCCACCATCCTGCTGTTCGGACCTGACCTGGAACCATAAAGAAGGGAAATTGACGACATACACCCCCCTAGACCCTAACAGACCCACGATGAGGCCCAGGACCATGGAAAGGGTCTCAAATGTGCACCATTTTGTACGTCGTACTATCAGTGGTAGTAGTAGTAGTAGTAGTAGTATGTTCAAACGGAGCAGCGATGGAGGGTAAAGTGAATGTAGTTCACAGGAAGTCTCCCAGTTTCTTGCCTTGTGGCTTGCGGCGGTGTGTGTTGCGCCAGCTCTCAGCCCACGGTGGCTGCAGCAGCACACACATCAGAGAGCCATCTTAATGAACCGCAGAGAGCCAGGGAGAACCCACAGCAGCTTAATTATTCCACTTGAAAGTGTCCCCCCCCCCCCATCTCACACAACCCCATTTAAAAACCAGGCAAGCCGCTATTTATAAAAGCCAATCCACATTGAATATCTTTTCATTAAAAAGCGAAATTTTCCAGGGTCGAATGATTTCGACCCTGAATCCCAACTCTTGAGTTATAGGAGCCATGAAGTCTATGGGTGTGTGTGTTTGTTTGTGTGTGGTTGTGTGTGTGTTTGACGTGTTTGTGTGTGTCTTATTTCGCCAAGATCTCTCTATCTTTCACCTCTATTCATTCTTCTCTTGCATTCTCTCTCTTTGTCTCTATATGTCTCCCACCCTCTTTAGCTCTCACAGAGACCATCCATCCATCGCTCCCTCTTCCCCGACCAACGAGTGAAGACTAGCTCTTAAATCTTCCCTCATTAAGCTATCCAAGCGAGGTCCCACTCTGTGTTGTAGTCCCTTCACGGCCTGATGACACATTTTATAACGTCACACTCTCAGATCTGTGTCTACAGTTAGCTTAAGGATACACTGACACCCCTATGCGCAAAATAAGAACTGATCTTCCCTTCAGACATGATGAAGTTATGCAAATTCAATCCAACAAGGTTGGTGGGGGAGAGAGAGAGAGAGAGAGAGAGAGAGAGAGAGAGAGAGGGAGAGAGAGAGAGAGAGAGAGAGAGAGAGAGAGAGAGAGAGAGAGAGAGGAATCAACCTACTTTTTAATTGGACAGAGATTTCAGATGAGACTCTGGGTCAGTGTAGCCAAAAGTATTGTCATGGAAGTGATTCGCACTCACTGAAAGACAAGTGGCTGTTCCTAGCCTGGTTATGCAACCGTACTATTGTACAATACAATACTTCACTGTGATGATGTCAGGTGGAGCAGGGGTGGCTCGTAGGCTTCCTCTAATTGGTGACTGTTCTTACTAAACAATGGAGTGTGTGTGTGTGTGTGTGTGTGTGTGTGTGTGTGTGTGTGTGTGTGTGTCTGGGTCTCTGTCTGTGTATGTCTCTGTTTGTGTGCCTGTGTGCGTGTGTGTGTGTGTGTGTGTGTGTGTGTGTGTGTGTGTCTGGGTCTCTGTCTGTGTGTGTCTGTGCCTGTGTGTGTGTGCGCGTGCGCGTGTGCGAATGACCGATTGTGGACGACCGAGATTGAGATCGTTGGCATAGAAAATATAAATGTTAATTACTTCTGGGTAACCTCAGGGTAGCTTGCAGCGATTACGCAACGGTTAACTGCAGCGCCGCTGACATTCAGCTCCTCTTTAAAACAAAAAGAAGTATCATAAAAAAGAGTGAATGGTGTCAAAAATGCACGGCATTGAGGTGGCTGTTAATTATTACGCCACAGGGGGACCCTGCTGTAATTATAGGGGGATGATGAAACATTAGTCCTTGATTGATTGAAACCAGGAGTCCATTGGAGGAATTACATTACATTTTCCTAGTGCAATATTTGGATGGTTTAGTGTAATGCATCTCAGGTAATGAGACAAATATAGCACAGGAAATCGAATTTATGAACACATTGTCTTTGTGGTTAAGTGGCCGGGGCTGCAGAGGCTAAACAGACTCAGGCTAAAAGGAGCTCCATTCGTGAATATCCTTGTGGCAGTGTCTGTGTGGATGATGGCTGGTTTAAGCAGCCTCACCTTGCCAGAAACTGATTGCACTCTGGGCCCAGGTGAGGCTGCACACCTGTTGCACATTGAGTAATCAGTTTGCAATGCATTTGAGGTTAAACCACCTATCGCCACACACACTCCACAGGGGGTAGTCGTCCTACATGGCAACATGGAGCACCAGGCCAGGTATCATGTTCAGCCAACTGGCTTCAACATCACCACCCTGTGTTTGAAGGAGCCCGGAAAAGCCACCTACGTGGCGTGTAGCAGTGTCGTTGCTACAATCACGATGACTCCTTATTAAAGCTGGGGTAGGCAGTTTGGATAAACCAACCATCCAATAGTTTCATTCGGGCCAAATTAAATGATTCGATAGGCATATTACAACCCTGCGACCGTCACGGGTACTGGATTTTTTTCGTCTGTTGTCAGAGCATTTTATTTGATTGCCGTCGGGGATGTAAAGACAAATTCAGCAAATCGGACACAAATTGCTTCTAAAATAAATGGCTTACTCTAGCTTTAATATAATCAGAAGCGGGAGATGGTCACTGATAAAAGCATGGCTTCCATTAATGCCGTACTTAATCTGCCATAACCCAGGCCTTTTCACTTCATCTTCATATACTTGGCTTGGGCCATAACAAGCCACCCGATAGCTGGGAGGTACTGGTATTAATGGATGTGGTCTTCTGTCTGCCTGGTGGTGGGATGTGGTGGTTGAGGGTGGTCCTACTACCAATTAGCTTATTAGCACCCACTCATCCCTCCTGGGAGTCCCGTGGGACTCACTGAGGAAATGAGTTAAGAGTCTTTAGTCATCTGGCACACACACACACACACACACGCTTGCACGCATACAGACACACACACACAGATAAACATACACATTGAAGTGGGAGCAAGCGCGCGCGCACACACACACACACACACACACACACACACACACACACACACACACACACACACCGGTAGACACAGGCATATACACATAATCACTCGTTCAGTGTGGTTATCACACACACACCGGCCAAAAACCACCCAGACGAGACAGACGGTAGGGAATGACTGGAAAAAGGCCACAAGTTACCAAGTAGTTCTGTTAGTCACAATGGTTCAAAACCATAAAAACACACCATCCACACTCCGACGACAATCTCTATTAGCATCATTTATGTGTGGCGTGCATCGTTTCGCTACCGGCCACGACGTTGTTGGTTTGCGCCGCTGGGTGGAGTGCCACAGATCTGGTGGTCACAGTATGGTTAGGCAAGGCGCCGGCATGCATTTCTCTAAACACCGCCTTCCGAATGACTTCTTAACAGTCTGTAACAACGTCACATGCGCGAGACACTGTCTTCTGGTACAATGAGAAGACATAACAAACCGTGACAGACTTGATTCAGGGCGTATGTGTTGTCGACGCTCAGAGTGAGTGCGTACGAGCGAGGGCGCTGGGGTTAACGCGGTAGAGAGGAGCTTGCCAGACACTCCAGACGCCCCGACACGGGGACCGCAGAATACACACCGACGCTCCAGTCATCCCTCAGACCGCTCTGAAGAACCGATCCCCCACAAAATCCTAAGTAATTCCCCCACCCACTCCTCCCACCCAAACCTATCAAATGCTCAGCCCACCGTTCACTGACCGCCGGGGGGGTTTCAGCGTCAGCGTTATTGACGGAGAGCGAGGTGGATACATTTTAATCACAGAGACACAGACACAGACACACACACACACCCACACACATAGACACACACACACACTATTATACATCACCACTTAGTCCTCATATTTGCATAATTATTGCTATTCTTTTCAAGTACCATGTAGACAGAATCAACCACATACTTTAGCTACTTGTTACGAGAAAGAAGGGAAAGTCCAGTTTTCCACGTCTGCGACAATTGTTCTTCAGTGGAACCAGGACTCCATTCACCGCGTCCCCCACAAGTGGTGAAGTGCTCGGAACATCAGAGCTCCTGCACTCTCTAGTACAGCCCAGGCACCAGGCCCCGGTTCAGCAGACTCCTGTGAGTGAGTCCTGGAGGTGGACAGAGCTCTTGGCCCGGTGAGGTATTTGGTCCATATAACTTGGTTATCCAAGTTGGGCCCTGGATAACACCACTGCCTGTCTGGCCGCCGGTCAATTAAGAGGGACGCAGGAAGCGACTTCCACTTTATCTTAAAGCCTAATCTGAGGCCTGTTGCCCCCAAATGATTATAATTGTACCCTGACACACAGAGAGCCACTGTATGCATGACAAGCTATAGGTCAAACAGATCTCCCAATGAACAATCTTGCTCTTCCTCTCGCACAGTGGACCAGCTGGCACTAATCTGGTATGCAATTCTCCAGACACAAACACACACACACACGCACACACGCACACGCACACGCACACAGCTCTACAAGCCCAGTGTGAGCCCGGCGGTAATCCAGAGGAAGTGTGATGTTTGCAGCAAGGAGACAGATGTTCGTGGGCCTTTAACAGACATTGCCCCACGGCTGCCAGCCTACATTCCGGGTTCGGGGGGGGGGGGGGGCAACACTGATCAGCTGGGTGCTATTGTGTCTGGAACTGGAGCCCCCCCCCCCCCCTTCCACCCTATAGGTGAATGAAGCCAAGGTGCCAGAATGCTTGAAGACTTGAGTCGAAGTGAGGCGAGCTGAGGAGGGGCCTGAGGAAGCCCTCCAGCAGGCTGAGGAACGGGACGTCCCGTACGGCTGAAAGCAGTGGCATGGCAACTAAAGAAAGAATGTAATGGGAAGTGCTTTTTATTGATCCCAGCATCAGAGGTTCAGCCAACTGATTCCCATTGAAAGGATAGTCCCCTCATCTGATCATCATCAACCGTTGGCATGGAAGAAGAGGGATGGTTGAGACAGGGGAATATTGGAGAAACTGGGAGAGATAGGAATGTATATATATATATATATATATGACAGAATGGCAGGGCAATGTCATGGAAATAATCAATCATTGTATGCCATTTAACTTCCAACACAATGACCTCTCTGAAGCATCTCTGTGTCCATTAGGATGACATAAAGAGCTCTCTGCATCATCAGCATGAGAAGATGGGTTTTATTTTGGGGGGTGGGTATCGGGGTGATGGGTTAACTAAACCATATGATCAAGAGGTTGGACTTGGTGGATTTGTCAAAAACACACACACACACACACACACACACACACACACACACACACACACACACACACACACACACACACACACACACACACACACACACACACACACACACACACACACACACACACACACACACACACACACGCGCAAACGCTGATCTAAAGCAATGTCTATTGCTGCCTTACGGCGCGGCCAAAACAACCACCACCGGTGAACTGATAGGCCTGAGAAGGGCCCAGACGTGCTGGGGTGATCCTGCTCCCCCCGGGAGTCCATCAACGGGACTCTGGAGTCAGGACTGAGGTGCAGGAGGTCTTCACTACTAAGAGCATTGCAATGCTCTTCTTAACACACCCTTGCAAAAAAACGAGCAGTCAAGGTTATAGTTTCCACAATCACTTCTTTACTTCTTCTTCCAATACCTCTTTGATTTAGGATATGCTGGCGGGACTGGAATTTGTGAGCTTCAGCAAGACCAGAGCACAGGTGTGTGTTGGGAAAGAGAGAGAGCCAAGTTAAGTTCAGTTCCTCAGCATACTGCCAATACTGGATTCAACCTTCATTCCAATGTCTCAGCTACTCTGGCTGCTGCTTCGGGCTTTTCTCTGCTCGGAACAAATAATATAAAATATTTGGTTTTAAAACAAAAAAAAATGTTGCTTTAGAAGGACAGCCAGTCTTTTGTTCTGGAGACACTGCAGTCTTTTTCTTATTTCATATGTATTTACTTCTTCAAACGGGCATTATAAAGTCAATCTCATTCAGCTTTGTTGCATTGGGCTTGTGGCGGAGAGACTGTTAAAGAAGGTAATTAAACCACAGCCATCCCAGACGGATCACACAGAAGCTGTCCGTACAGATGGACAGCCCTGAAGGTCAGTGGGAGCTGGGTGTTTCAGCATTTACTCTGACCAGAACAGCCGCCTCCTGAAACTGACACGATAACAATGGAAACGTGCAGTCGGTGGCCTGTTGTGTCGTGGTGGTCCGAGGATGTTCTTGTGATGCTTGGCAGACCGTCGGACTGCAATAACACACGTCTCTGGCTGTCCAACGCTGATCCGATCTAATGAGAAACCTCTGAACAACCAAGCAGGAATCTGCTCCTGGTGTTATGACGGCTAAACACATCTCGTATCGGCGTTCCCTCTCTGTCTCTACTGTACGCTGGTTCTGGCTATGGGTTGGTGTTGATGGGGAGGCTGCAATCTCGATGAACTACTGAACTGTGGGATGTTTTCATATATTGGAAATTTAATGCTATTTCGTCATTAAAAATGACAGCTATTGCCATCTGTGTCAGCAACCGCCCAAAGACTTCCTACACAGAAGCAGGTTACGGGCTGCAAGTCACTTCAGGGAACAACTGAAAACCCCCAAATGACACACTGTGAGGGGAAAAAGACAATAGAGAGATAATTTGTTTTTTGGAAGATAGTGAGGTAAGAAAGCTGTGGGTGTTTAAAGAGTTTTGCGCTGCGTTCCTGTATTCCCCAGAGTGTTGTGGTCCAAGATGTACAAGCTCCTCAGCCTCCAGGCAGGCTCTGGATCCCCTCTTCATGGCTGTTTGAGGAGAGAGGCCAAACCTCAGATCTCTTCTTCTTCTTCTTCTTCTTCTTCTTCTTCTTCTTCTTCTTCTTCTTCTTCTTCTTCTCCTTCTCCTCCTCCTCCTCCTCCTCCTCCTCCTCCTCCTTCTCCTTCTTCTTCTCCTTCTTCTTCTTCTTCTCCTTCTTCTTCTTCTCCTCCTCCTTCTTCTTCTTCTTCTTCCTCTTCTTCTTCTTCTTCTTCCTCTTCTTCGTAGCGAAGGTGTGAGTTACTGCCAGGTTACCGCCTCTCCCGACTCACCGCTACACCGTCTATTCTTTTTTCATTTTCCATTCCCGCTTTCATCTCTGGTCAATTAATTTCTCACCTCATTCGTCTCCCTCTCGTTTGAAACCCTTCTTGCCTTCAGTCCATCTATTCATTTATGTATCTTATTGCAGCTATGATATATTAACGAGTAACAATAATAACTATTGCATTGTCCGGGAGCCAAAACAAACAAATCGTATTACCTTGCTATTTTTAGCTGAACAGCCAAACCAACACGCTGGTACAAACCGATATTCTTAACCAGTCGTATCTGAACAATGTGTTGGGATCTGCCAGGCAGACAAACAGCCTGGCCCCCACCCTTCTCCCCCACACCCACACACCACAGCCCTCCTTCCCCCCACCCACAGAGTCGCCGCCATGGTGATGGCAACACGTCGGGAAGACTCTGCAGACTGTCTTTTAATCAGGCCCATATGTCGTTTCAGTCAGGCTCCCTTGGGACACCTAAATACTGTAGTCCATTACATTGTATCTCTCAGTCTATCCAGATGCCATGCCATGACTTGTAGCCACACACAAACACGTATGTGTGCCTTTGTGTGCGCACGTGTGTGTGTGTGTGTGTGTGCATACGTACATGTGTGTGTGTGTGTGTGTGAGTGTACGTTTGTGTGTGCGCAAGTGCAAGCCTGCTTTTGAAGATATGAGTGTGAGTCTTCACACATGGTCGAATATGAATGCGTGTTTGTGTGTAATGTTTCCATGTAATGCTACAAGCTCATAAGCTGCACGGTGGAAAATAAGAATGTTTTTCCTCCAATCGAGTGTCTAAAGCTCGTAGAATGGACCCCACAAGAGCCCCTTTACTCAACTCATTTTTATTGAGCCCATTCACTCCCATATGTATAAACATTAAGACTAGGATTTGTCAGGTAAAGAATGCAAACCACCAAAACACTAACAATTAGCATTAACCCGTTTAGGCTTACTGTGTACACCATTTGCTCTGCCTTGTAATGTCCAACATTTGTAGATATTTATCTCGTTTTTTTGTGTTGTATACAGGCCTGTTTGGTGTTATACACGCTTATTATACAGTGTCCCAGTCCATGCATGGAGCTGTGACTAACAGAATGTCTAATGTTTGGTCATCCAGTGCCAAGCACTGGCTTTCGGTGGAGGGATCCAGCCAGACATTCCGAAGAACCCACAGGCCGACACCTACAGAACCAGTTCAGCTGCCTGTCAACATACTCCCCCCCCTCCCAGGGCCACAACAAAGACTCTGGGGCCCCCCAAAAAAATCCCCCCCTCAGCCCCCCCCCAGAAAATCCCCCTCATAACCATCAGGCTCCAGGCGACCAGACCGCTAACTTGTTCCTCCATGTCATCTGATAAATCACCAGCCCGGTGGGCTTGGGTTCCATGCCCACCGCGGGCGGTTCAGTTCGCATCACTTTGTCAAAAGGCAGACGACGCCCACTCATTTCCAGAGGAGAAGGTTTTTCGGTTCAAGAGAAAAGGACTGTCACAACATTTTATATTTATATTTTCTCTTTACAATCCCTACAACTAAGACCGCTCGCCCAAATCTGTGCAGAAGAATGGAAGGGAAACCACAGTTCCCGCCCTAAGCTTTTTTCTTTTTCCCACGCTAATGGCTGAGGAAGAGTCCAGCCTGTTGATGGACACATGGAGACAACGAGGTTATCACTGGGCCGACAGGATACATGGCCGAGTAACCTTCCGCCGCCTACACCCCCTCTGCCGAGGCGGCCGGTCTGGGTGTTTACCTGCTGCTCTCTGACGTGCGAGGTGAGCCAAATGGAACGCTCGCTGCTGCAGTCTGGGTGATTGGGCCGACTCCCCCAACCCGTTGCTGTGAGCGTGCGTCTCCACCTTTTTCCACTCCGGTCTAGTATACAAATCTGGCTATAAATAGACCTGCTATGAGCAATAAAATACACTGAGGGTTATAAAGTCCCAGGCTGATTTACATCCATGGCGGGGGGGGGGGGGGGGGAGAGCAGCATTGGTCTGCTCCGTGGCATGCTAAGTGAGTGGCAAAGCGCCACTCCTAATTAGGAAATGCAGTAAACATCCCATAATCAACCCCCCCACCCCCCCTGTCCAATAACCTTACTTTCACTCACACCGTGGCCAGGTTCCTCTTTTTACTGTTAACATACAATGGGTTGTTGTGCTTTGCTTTCTTTTCTCTCCCTGCAGTCATAACATAGGCTTAGAGCAGCGAGCGCGGTAGACTCTGCTCGGTGGTGGCAGCGGTGGTTAATGACTGTGTGATCTAATCCTATGGAAAACAGTGACGTTGAAAAACCATGGCTTTTTCTCGTTTTTTTCTATCCTTGCTTCTTGATGATGGAACACAGACCCTCTGATGAAGAATAAATTATGGCCTGCCTTGGGAAGACACGCGCACACACACACACACACACACACACACACACAACATTCAGGGTAATGTATAGCCTAGTTATACTCACACACACACACACACGCACTTGACCCACTGACTCATACATTGGAATACACTTGTTCTCACGTTCTAACAGATAAATTCCTCAGTGAAACACTTGCCTGATTAATAAAAAAAAGCCCTAGTTTATTCTGGTTTTGAGACTCCCTTCTAGAAACCGTTGTTTGTCAGTTTGTCTGTATGTGTTTGTGCACAAGTTTGTGCTTGCGGGCACAAACATGCATGCAAAGGTGCACGTGTGTATTTCGATATGCAAAAAAGACAGAGTCCCAGCGACAGGACCAGAGAGAGAGAGAGGCATACAGCGTGAGTTACAGACGGACCGAAGGACGAGGCGGAGATGGGCCGGGCTAGATCTGATGATGAGTTGTTTTAATTATTCATGCCGCATGTGCATGGCATCATTCATCCAGGGCAGGCCCCCATCACATCCTTCCCCCAGTTTGTGCATCATGGCATGCTAATGCATCCCTCAGTGCCCACCACTGTCTCTCGTCAGGCACAGGGCTCTGCTCACGCACAGACACGCACACTGTGAACATACATCGAAAAAAAAAAAAAGCAAACACACACACACACACACACACACACACACACACACACACACACACACACACACACACACACACACACACACACACACACACACACACACACACACACACACAAACTCCTTGGGCAGTTTCAGATGGGTCTGTGAGTGAATAATAGTTTATTGCAATGGGGAATGCACGGTTTATGCACATGGACACGTCAATTCACACAGAAATGTGTTGTATTAATTCATTTGTATGTTTGTTTTTAGCTTGTATTGATTAGCAACAAAAGCTCGAAAGTATTCCTCATTTAGAAAACGCTATGAGCAGCAACTAATCAACGCAATCGTGGGTTTTATTGCCGAGTAGGCCTAAAGCAGAAACACTCTCTGGGGTTTTGTTTTCCAACAATGTAGCGAAAAGAAAGACGATATCGATCGACTGGTTTAGTTTAAGATGTCATTGTAAAAGGTTAATTATGTTGATGGGATTAGCCTGAAGCAGCTAAACCGTGTTTGACCTATACAGGGTTAATCAACCGCGCATCGGCACGTGCAAAAATAGGCAGTTTAACATTTACAAAGGTGACAATTGATATCACGTTGACATTGATGTGTGACATATAGGATTCGTTTTTGTTTTTCTCTCATGATACATCTCAGAACAAAACAAGCTACAGGATGATCGAGATTAAGAGTTAAAATGCCCCACAGCATCCACACTGTTGGTCCCTGGCTGTTCCATCACTACCATCCAGCGTCTTAAAATCGCTCACAGTTTAACTGTAAAATAGTATATTGAAGAAATCCCATGCAAATCACACGAGTCCAAAGGGGCTGTCGGGGGTCTCTTATCAGCTTCTCCCATTTGCTGGACTCCGGGGCCGTTAGCTAAACTTCAAAGCCTCACAGCATCGCTGCATCCAACAGAACTGACGAAGATGTAGGCAGGCTACCCTCGACCAAATAAGACACACACACACACACACACGCACGCACGCACGCACGCACGCACGCACGCACGCACACACACACACACACACACACACACACACACACACACACACACACACACACACACACACACATAAACACACAAACACACACACACACACACAGGCGCACGCACACACACACACACACACACACACACACACACACACACACACACACACACACACACACACACACACACACACACACACACACACACACACACAGCGTATGTTCATAAATAACACTGATAAGGAGGACATGTTAAGTTGAGTGTGGTATTTTAATAGGTATGATGACTCGCCTGTGATAATTGCAGGATTAATAATCTGATGAACGTATCTGCATAAAACAGCCAGTAAACATCTGAG
This sequence comes from Gadus morhua, assembly GCF_902167405.1. Classification (NCBI taxonomy): domain Eukaryota; kingdom Metazoa; phylum Chordata; class Actinopteri; order Gadiformes; family Gadidae; genus Gadus; species Gadus morhua. Next base: position 13,633,986 of record NC_044065.1, read on the forward strand.
ATTGTGAACCCTTTTCTCTTTATAAGAAGAAATAGCAAACAGTTGCAGCCATGCCCACGCATTGACACATACAGCTCCTGGCTCTTTCGTCCCTGCACACCTCCCCTCACCACTGACAGAGGAGAGAGAAACACCGAAACAACATTTGGGGAAAAAGGTCTTACCCTGATTGTCTTCATCCATCGTAACAGCCGGGCAATAAAAAACGGTTTTTCTTTTACGGGGATCCTTTATGATAATAAGCCTACAAGGCAGGAGGGATGCTCGCGGTGTTGGGATCACAGTCGGAGTGTACTAGCAAGCAACTGTCATTTCATGAATCACTGGGGGAATCGCAAGTGTAGTCCTGAATGATGGCGAACCGATGAATGCCAACGAACATAAAAAATGGATATGCTAGATATTGTATTTGCCTATAGGTTCAATGTGGTACACCAACCGACTGCCATGCAACCACTCCGCATCCAAGCAGGCTCTCGTGTAAACCGCATTCACATCAGCTACACTGCGAGCATTGTCTACGTCACTAAACCCCGCCCCGCAGAACAAACCATCTCTCTCTCTCTCTCTCTCTCTCTCTCTCTCTCTCTCTCTCTCTCTCTCTCTCTCTCTCTCTCTCTCTCTCACACTCTTTCACACCACACACACACACACACACACACACACACACACACACACACACACACACACACACACACACACACACACACACACACACACACACACACACACACACACACACACACACACACACACACACACCTCTCTCTCTCTCTCTCTCTCTCTCTCTCTCTCTCTCTCTCTCTCTCTCTCTCTCTCTCTCTCTCTCTCTCTCTCTCTCTCTCTCTCTCTCTGTCTCTCTCACACACAGACAGACACGGATTATGATGGAGCATTATTTTATTGAATATATTTTGGCCCAGGCCCTGATAGCAAATCAATAGCAATTCCATTTATTTTTTTAAACACAATAATAAAAGCAATGGCTAACTTTTACTATGTGCTTAATGTAATTCAATAGGCTACTTTATTGACCCCTGGGGAAGTGTCTTTCATCTTGCCCACCCTCCAACGTGAGTTCAGAGGTTAAAGGTTAGGGTCATCCCCAACAGGATTCCCACCGACAAGGGTGAAATCTTGGCTGAACAACAACCTTATTGCTTACTTTCACACACTCCCAAAGCTCGGCAAAACAATTCATCACACAATCTATAGTAAATCCAGGCGATTGACACGTAACCCTCGCTCATATTTACGGATCCTTTGTGGCATGCAAGCCTCAATACAAAATGTATCAATAAATTGATTGATAGCTGAAGTAACCTCATCCAATGCGACCAGCTCAGTACATTTCTCCTTTTCGATTGTAAATGGACTGCATTTTGCATTTAAATTGCCTAACATACACCCATCTATACACACTTTCACACACAGACAGGGGTGTCAACCATGCAAGAGTGGAGTTAGGGTTAGGCGTCTCTTGCTCAGGGACACCTCGACGCTCGGCTAGGAGGAGCCGGAGATCAAACAAGCAACCATCCGGTTGCCAGGCAACCCTCCCTAGCTCCTGAGCCGTCGGCATTGTGGTGATGTTATTGGCATGTACTGTCCTGCTGTGTGACCTAACGCTCCTGTACAGGGATTAATACAGTAGTTACATCTTATCCTATCCCTAACCCCCATTCAACAATTTGAATGGAGGTTGAACACTAACAAGTTCCTCCAACAACCAATTAAATAGAAATCTCGGCACAGAGTCAGAGATATCAGGAACTGCGTCAGAGCTGAGGATGACTTAGGGATTGGTGATGTGTTCGGAAAATGATCTAAACTCTTCCATCCCCATGCTGTCGGTGATGACATCTTCCATGGATGTTTCAACCCACAGGAAACCCCACTTCTCTGTGCTGGGAGAGGGGGTCGTGTCCGTTCAGGCCCGACCACACCCACGTGACGTCAAGGTGCATGGCGCTGAACGCTCACTGACTCACTGAGGAAGGTTCCTGCCAGGTACGATCCAGTCCAGTCCAGTTCAGACCAGCAGGAGCCCGGTGCGCAGAGCGGCGTATACAGGAAGCATCGGCACACACAGTCCAGCATCAGGAAGAAAGGGACTTCAGTCAAAGGCCTATTGTGTTGTCACCACGGGGAAGAAAGTTACTGGAAAGGATGTGATTCGGAATGGGTTCCAGTTGGCCATCCCATGCTGTACGGCTGGGTGGAGCTAAAGTACCGTTTTTATGTCTGAAAGGGCTTTCACCAGAGAATGCAGCTGTAATAGTGCATGTAAACATGAATCATTCATTGCAACGGAGGTTGTATTGTAACATTGTAAGGATACATTAATTACATTTGGTCAGAATTCCCCTCTGTGCCCATTCATGGTTCCAGCAACAGGAATCTGTCAACTGTCATAGTCACCTCATACGTCCCTTTCATCTGCTAAAGTCAAGTGGTTTCTATTTTCATCATACACAATGTGTGTGTGTGTGTGTGTGTGTGTGTGTGTGTGTGTGTGTGTGTGTGTGTGTGTGTGTGTGTGTGTGTGTGTGTGTGTGTGTGTGTGTGTGTGTGCATTCTTTTCCTATAAGAACACAAACATCACCTTGAGAATGTATTCATTGTCACACGCACGGGTCAATATGTGTGGCCGAGGTCTGGTGCGTGTGTAGAGGTTAGAACACATGGTCAAAGGTGAAATGCCGATCCCCTTTACAGCATGCTTGAGCTGTTACGCAACAGTTACGGGAAGATGGTGGCCGTTCTTCACCTCTTTCCTACATTTCCATTGGTTCAAATTTGTGGAGCGAGTGGAGTCTATTTTGCTACGACAACAATGACAAAGGAATTGTATGCACTGGGTAACACTTCTTTAGCCATGAATATTTGTGTGTGTTTATTGTGCACCCCTTTTGAAAAAATTGCATTTGATTCTATAAATAAACAATTAGGACCAATAGGTTCAAGAAATGTACACAGGTTTACTATTTTTTTATCAAATTATTCACAAGTAAAAGAATAAGGGTTGAGGATAATACATTTGTTGCGAGCGCACATTAACAGTTGTTTGCCAGTGATAATGTGGTCTAAGTTTTGGTGTTTTGTTTCTCAGAATAGAAACTTAATGACTTGAGTGTGTTTTACTACAAGGCCGGGGGGAAAAACAGGGAAGACTCCCGAGCTCATTTGGGCCTTGATAGTCTCTTGAAGTCCCCTGATGGGCTGAGATATACAGCTTTCCACCCACAGGCTGAAAACCCCTATAGTTCGACTATAATGGGATGCTCTCATGGACTTATATGGAGTTTTCACCGTTAACTGTTCAAATTCTACTTTTTCAACTCAACCATTCCTCTGTATCTCTGCTTGTCTCTGTCTTCTCTGTTGCTTGGTATCTCTCTTAATATATGTATCTATATATTGTTCTTCCTCCTGCCCATTTCAACTTTTCCTTTCTTTCTTTATTCCCCCCTTTCTTTCTCTATCTCTCCTTCTTCATTCCCCATAGCTTTGTTTCTCCTTTCTTTCTTTTAATCTGATATACTTCATTCTTTCCTTCTTTCCTTCTATTATCCTTTCTCCCCTATCTTGTGTCATGTCTTTTCTGTATTCTTTCCCCTTGGTCTCCCTCACATCTTTATCTCATTATTTATTGGTCTCCCTGCATGCAGCTCATCTCCAGCGCGAGGCCAGGAAAACACACGGCGAGCTCTGCCACGGCTGGCCGGGGGGTCAGGGTCATCGCTCAGCGCTCCCTACAGCCGGTGTCAGACTAGGACTCAGACACACACGAACACACACACACACACACACACACACACACACACACACACACACACACACACACACACACACACACACACACACACACACACACAAACACACACACACACACACACGCACACACACACACAGACGGGGAGCAGGGGAGTTTGTGTCGGGGAAGTGGGGGCTCTTACTTTGGGGAACGACTTCCTGTGGAGGGAGCAGATGTCCGGCCCGGTCCAGGCCGGGGCCTCCGCTTCCCAGTCCCCCTCCCACTTCAAAACAGACAGGGTGGAGTCCACAGAGAAGGCACTCACTGCCAGAAACAATGCATTCTTTCCACTTAAATCAACACATCGGAGTGGGTCTGAGTTCTCTCACTGCTCCGTATTGTTTCTCAGAGTCAGAGTTGCGCAGAAATCGGGAGGATTGAGCCCGGAGTGCTGTGATTCTGCAGGGCGATAAGACGTCCCATGACTTTCTCCCTCCCACCCCCAATGCTACGAACCATCCTGCACGCATCAATCCAATTTCTGTCTCATTCATTGAGTGACCATTTTGTTTAAATATGTGTCCCCCTGACAGTCTTAACGTTGGGATGGAGGACCAATGGATTTCCCAAGAACCAGGGAACAAGTGAGCAAGCAGGCCTTGCTCGAAGACACGTTGGCATTTGGGAGCTGCCACTTGGTCCATTGTTTATTTATAAGCTCCTTTAAACCAGGAGTAGACTACATCACTTCGAGAGAATGGTTGGATTACATTGTTAGAGCCATTATCTATAAGATTCCCCTGCATAATCCTTATCCTCAGCCCTGCACGCCATTCAAGTGCAAAATTTGCTGATATATATTTAAAGACATAAGTCGTGTCCATCTCCTTCCCATTACAAGACAGGAGGAGACCTTGACATGGATGCTCCTGTGTAATCTGCTTGGGGTGTGTTAGCCTCCAGGCCTCTGTAAGCTAGCCTGATAACGGCATCACAGGTCAGGGTCTGGGCTGGGTCCTGATGAAGCGGGTTGATTTGACCCTGTCCCCGACCAGGATGCTCATCAGGCTCTGGTCATGGGAGCTACAAGAGGCTCTTCCTCTGGGGCTGCAGTCACACACACACACCCATTGCCTCGGTGTACGTGTCCAGCATAGAACCTAGTCTCATATAACATCTGGACACACACACACACACACACACACACACACACACAGAACCATCCCACACTGTCTAAAAGAAATATCATAAAACATGCCCCACGCGGTCTGATACGATAGGAGAAATTGAGAAACCTTGGCATGAATATTTTAGCTGTGTTAAGAAAAGTAATTATTTTTTTATCATCTCCATATGGGCTGATTCAAATTCATGTTCCTCTGGGTGAATCCCTAGCTCCGGCAGAGGCAGGCACATGACACAAGAACCAGGGAGAGATGGCCATCCTCTGACTCACAGGGCTGGAATCAGAGGCATGGGAAAATACCAAAAAGGAGAAGTCCATTTTGTCCAGGCACATAATCAGGCCAGCATTCAAAAACGGTTTAACCTCTTGGGCAGCTTACCAGGTTCCTCAAGTGGTAGATCCTGTGGTTTGTGAGGCTCAGCGTTAGGGTTAGGAAATAGGAAACCCTGATGAATCTATGACCTACGCAAGGGAGGTGGGGAGGCCAAGATATGTTAACACATTGTCCTATTGAATAAAATGAAGTCATTCATGTATTTGCATTTTTTTAGGAAAAACTGAGACCGCAAGGGAGGAGTCACCTTTCTATTATTATAGACGATAAAAGACACTTTGAACTGATTAAATTGGGGACATTTAATAATAAACCTGTTTCTCATTGTTTTAATTGATGGGGGGGGGGGGGGGTGCTTGTTGGAATACCATCAGTGATAAAAATAACAATCCAACAACTGGTGGGGAAAGCATCAGGAGTTGATTAAAACAATCCTCCAAACATTCCTTTGTGAATTCAAGCACATACGCACACGCACACACACACACACACACACACACACACACACACACACACACACACACACACACACACACACACACACATGAACAGACAGACACAAACACACACTAAGAAAGAGTTTGTTGGATTGTCTCCCTTTCTCACAGAGCAAGAAGATAGAGACTGCGGGGGAAAGGAAATGTGTGGGATCATTTTGGAGAAGAATGGCTGTGATTTCACTACATTTGATTTAGTGAAGTGGACAGAGTCTGGGTCTTACTGGCCCTGTTAGCACAGAGGAATTTTCGCTCTTTGGGGATTTTTCTCCTTTTGAATCTCCTGTGTTTCCATGAGAGCAATGGCTTTGGCCGGGGCGACCGCATGAAAAAGCTATTGCTCAGAATTGAGAACAATCAGCTTATTGCTGAAACATATTGAGATTATCATCATATCATCAACAGGGAACACTATACAATCCCCCATGGGGTACATCAGATAGCTCAACCCATCATATTGGTTAAATACAATGCAGAGCAAAACCACAGCAGGTGGAGGCTGGGGTGGCTGTGGGTGAAATTCTGCTCAGCCAACTTAACACACCGAGTGTGTGTTTGAGATGGAAGGTCTTAAATTGACCACCTATTCGTGTACGTGCTTTTGATAAGACCACGTAAACAGTAACTAGAATATCCCGCCAGAAATAGCTACACCTATTAGAAATGGTAGTAGTAGTAGTAGTAATGTATGAATTAGTGATATTAGTCCTTGTTGTATATGTAGTAGAAGAATTAGTAGTAGCAGTTCATCACATTGATTTAATTCCTATGAAATATATACATGAATTGATATCCACTGATCCTCTCTCTCTCAGACAAAAATGAGAAACCCTAAATCAGTGTAGTTGCTCTAGTTCAAATACAATGTCTCTCTACCAACCAGGCATCGCCACAGTTAAGCCACAGTAGCAGCCTGTGCTTAGCAGCAAGGACTTCATCAGTGGAGAGTCAACAATGGAGCTGCTTCCATCTCTAGCCAAGAGCTAGCAGACTGCACAGTACTTGTGAGTACTTAAGTCAGTTTGTTTTTAGAGAAATGAACTTGGGGGGTGGCTGGAAAAAAGTTAATGCTGCGTACAAAAAAAAGGGAAACACTTATTTTGAGTGCCAAGACAACATTCGCAGGACACATTGCACACAAGATGCATTGCTCACAAGTGTTGTCACAGCTGTAAAGACTGACTTATTGCTGGAAAAGAGGCCCTTGTATGTGTGTGTGTGTGTGTGTGTGTGTGTGTGTGTGTGTGTGTGTGTGTGTGTGTGTGTGTGTGTGTGTGTGTGTGTGTGTGTGTGTGTGTGTGTGTGTGTGTGTGTGTGTGCGTGCGTGCGTGCGTTAAAATTTCATGGGTTTGTATGTGTACATATGTTTGAATGTGCTTTGCATGTGAGCTTGGTGGGTGGGTTTGCTTTGTGGAAAGGCCGCCATGGCAGGCCAAATATTCGGTGGGGCAGCTGTACAATCACAGCACAGTTAGAAAAGCATAGCATGGGATTTAACTCTACAATTATAAAGCCTTACTAATAAATGTTCTCACAGTATAGTACAGTATATCTATAATATAGATATACTCTAGTGGTATATATCATGGCCGATATCCAAGACAATCAATGGTATCATAGTACGCCACCATATATTGATCTTGAACTATATGCCAGCCTCATCTTTTTGAATTAAGTCCCCTCAGTAGTACCGCTGTAAATCTACACTTACTCTGATTCCCTTCACTGTTTTTCTTCAACTATTTTACTAATTTAACTAGGTATTCATGTCTTTGAGCGTCAATGCTTTCATCATCATTTCTGTCCATGAAGATATTAACATTTATATTTGCATTACGAACTTTCGATCATAATTGTATGAAACTAAATGTCAAACGAGAGGTTGCGTTTTCTTTGCTTTAGATACCCTGACGTATAAATAGCAAGGCCATCAGATCGGAAGAAATTTGTGAATTTATTTTGAGAAATATGAGAGGCTGCCATATACAGACAATTACTAGGTCAGCATGAGGAGTGGAAAGAATAGTCAAACAAATGCCAGAGGACCCGAAGGTTTAGCTTACTCAAATACTGTAAAGAATAATGCAATAGTTTGTATTATTATATTAAGTATTATTACTAAGTATTTATATTAGTAATCGATTAGTTGTGTAATTGTATTGTAACAGAGACTACATAATTGTATTCAACACTTGCTACAAATACATTTAATTAATCAATTCGCATTGCCAACCATTATCTGCGGCCGCAGATAATAAAAATATAAAATAGGAGATGCTGCCCTCTAGTGATCAAATGCTACATTTTGTGGAATCTTCCGTCCTAACTTTATTATGTTCTGTTATCGTTTTTCCCCTCAATATAGTACAAACATTTGTACATTTACAAATTTCAAATGACGATGTACCACAAATAATCACGGCACAAGCCGTGTTCCGTTAATACTAAATGATAAATCCGGTGTGAAGCTCCTGGGCGGAAACGAGCGTCGTGGTGGACTTGAGGAGCCGCAGCTTCCCGTCCGCTCCGGTCGCTCAGTGTAGTTGCTCCCGTGTTCCTTTGGGTGGTGGCCGTCTGTTTTCACAAGTTTGGAATTCCTCCAAGCTTTAGTCGAGGAGTTTGTGTCGGGAACCCATCATTTTAAAAACACTAGTTTAGTGTCGCGTAAGGCGCGTTTCGTGTTTGGAGGGAAATAAATTATTTCTCTGTAAGAAAAAAAGTGAGTTTACTTTAGCTACCGTTAGCTTAGCGACTAGGGAGGGAGGCTACTTCAGCTGGCTGGCTCGCTAGCGAAATATCTGTCCGATGCAGGCCATCAAGTGTGTGGTCGTGGGCGACGGGTAAGTGGACCTTTTTGTGTACATTAAGTTTGATAACTTTTGGTTCGCTGTTTAGTCAATTTATCCTCTACACTTTTTGAATCACTGTTACGTGGATGGCTAGTTATAACCCGCTACGCCTACTAGTAGCAACTGTTGGCGTCCGAGACCAGCTTATTCTAAGTGCTTAGCGCAAGCTAGCGGCGGTGTTAGCTCCCTGCTAGCATCTGGGATCCATGGTTGGGAAGGACCGCAGAGTAGCAAAGTACGGAGCTGACTCATTGACGATTCTTGACATTGATAATTCATTTTAGTCAAAGATCACTTCACTTCTGGTTTGGTTTGTTATGTAAACAAGTGTTTACACCTGAATTACTATTTTTAAGAGGTTAATGTTCATACAAAGCACTTGATTTCACGTTTTAATTGTTGGCTATTTCAGAATTACTTTTGTAATGATCCAGAGACACCGATTACAGAGTAAATACAAAAAGGACACCTTTTTTCCGCATACCATCAGACAACCAAAAACTATGCGCTAGACTCCTAAATAGAAATTGAAAGTAGCCAGACCAAAAATAGACGCCCTTCATTTTTGGCATTCCTGTTCATACCGTATGTTGTTATTGTTCAATAGTGCTGGGCACGGTAGTCTATAATTTTTAAGTTCCATGGCATCTTAAAAATGACAAGCATTAAAACTTATATTTAATGCAAACTATATTTAACTGTTTTTATTTTGTATTCTTCCAGGGCTGTTGGTAAAACATGCCTACTCATCAGCTACACTACCAATGCCTTCCCTGGGGAGTACATCCCCACAGTGTAAGTAGCAACACAAGACAACTCTCTTTTTACTCATCGACCGGAGCCTCCTTTGTCTTTTTACATTAGTGTTCTAAGTGCACACCTGCTATATAATTCAAAAGACTGCAACTCTATAAACAATGTTTGAGATTAGTTTAACCATGTTTGAATTCATGGCATTGTGCAGTTAAATAACATCTCAAGGAGTTCCCTAGAAATGTTATTATAAAATTATACATTTTGTGAGATTCATGTCATCATAAATTGCATCGTCAGGCCGAGTTCACTGGCTTAGCCATTATGATACTGTGTTTGTAAACATAAGTCAAACTTATAGTCTGAAGTGAACCCTCTGTTTCAGCTTGTATTCAAGCGCTGCGATTAAAAAAGTGTTTGAAGCTGAGTGTGTTAGGAAGGGGTGGGTTGTGTTATACCCATGGTTACAACCCATTCCGACTTTGATCATTTTTAATACCGCCGGTGAGTATTTGCGTTATAATGAACAATGTACTTCAGAACGTAATACTATAGCTTCACACACTGTTTAAACACTAAATCCCTCTAAATTGTCTTATTTTAGTAAGTCACAAAGTGGTATAGATTACTATGTTGGTGATCATATGACATATGTCCACGTTTAAATAGACCTATTTGGATTCACTGCCCGTTTTGCCACAAATGTTTATATTACATCTTTCCTCAGCTTCGACAACTATTCTGCAAATGTGATGGTAGATGGGAAACCGGTGAATCTGGGACTGTGGGACACAGCTGGGCAAGAGGACTATGATCGACTCAGGCCACTGTCCTACCCACAAACGGTACACTGAAGTGCACATGTTTATCTACACGTATTACAGTAGCTGGTTTCAGAGCACTGTTTCCATAGATGGGTGTCAGCTGAACAATGTCAGCGTGAAGCTGCTGAACTGTATTGACTTGGTTTGGCTCTTCATTGATCAGGGTCTGAATCCCTTCTGAAAGCAGGCTCTTGGGGTCTGTAGTGAAGGGTTCTTAATATACTATGTCCTGCAGCAAGAAGTGAGAGTGCTGGTGGTGGTCTTTCACTTTCTCAACACAAGGTTCTCTGTGCTTAAAGCAATGCCTTGCATCAGAAACGGGACATGACTCTGGAAGACCATACATTGTGGTTTTAACTAATGAATGGGTTCTTTTGTCATGATGGGGTTGCTGGTACTAGCCCGCTGGATGGATGCTTAATATATTTTAGATATATTTGAAGGTTTGCATTGGAAAGTTTTGCAATTTGAGTTTATCATCAACTTTTTCCCTTTTAATTAATGTCATGTCTATCTACCTTTTTTCAGGATGTGTTCCTGATCTGTTTTTCTCTAGTGAGTCCAGCCTCCTTTGAAAATGTCAGAGCCAAGGTGAGTGGTCATTATCTTGCATAGAAACCGATTATCCTCTCCTAGATTTGTCTTCAGATTGTGTGATCGCACAACTGTTTAATTCCTGTTAACAATCCAATAATAATCACTTGGGTGTCAAGTGTGGTCAGTTCACATGTAACGCCCCTAGCTACAAGCTCTGACCACACCCCCTCTCTTCCAGTGGTACCCAGAGGTTCGACACCACTGCCCCAACACGCCCATCATCCTGGTGGGCACCAAGCTCGACCTGAGGGATGACAAGGACACCATTGAGAAGCTGAAGGAGAAGAAGCTGAACCCCATCACCTACCCTCAGGGCCTGGCCATGGCCAAGGAGATAGGTGAGCTCAACAATATGGAGTGGTCTAAATGTCATGAAATTAGTTCGTTTAGCTGTTTATTTTATCCCGAAAAGTAACTCCCTTTTTAGTTATTGCAGTCTTGCATATACAACAATAAAAGTGCCCACTCTCATGTGATTGATTTATCCTAGATTAATTGCAAGCGGATCATAAAGGTGATGATTAGGCTAATCAACAGTTGCATAATAAAGCAAATAAACACAACAATCCCACATCCAACATTTTGCCTTGGGAAGTTAAAGAAATGGCGTTTTCAAGGAGTTCCTGCCAATGTCAAACTTTGTATGGTCTTACTGTGATCCAGCCTTTCTTCTCCTCAACACGTGTCACTCATGCCTTTCCTCCCCACCAGGCGCGGTGAAGTACCTGGAGTGCTCAGCGCTGACCCAGCGCGGCCTTAAGACGGTTTTCGACGAGGCCATCCGGGCAGTCCTTTGCCCGCCCCCCGTGAAGAAGAGGAGGAGGAGGAAGTGCATGCTGATGTAAACACAGCAACAGGAAAGGGCTCCTTTTGTGAAACATTTGGCTGCAGTCTGAGCTTAACTATTTCAAAGGGGCAAGAGCGCAAAAATGGGGTGTTTGTGTTAACTGACGAATTACTTGATTGCTGCCTGGCGTTAACACTTAAAAGAACATGCCCCATCAGATGTATTCATTGTTATTCCCCTAACACTAAGAAACCCTCACTTTTTTTTATTAACTTTTTCATTTAATTTGAAAAAATAATAATATGACACTAATTCCTTCTTTTTCTCACATCAGTAGTTGGCTGTTTTTCTTTTTTTGCTTCCACTGGAGAACCCATTTTTGTTTACATTTAATCTGCTACATATGAGGCTTTGCCAAAGTGAACGGTTATGTTTCATCTCCTGTGTTTTACCTCAACATCCGGGGGGGGGGGGGAGGGGGGAGAAGAAACGACTGAACTGCGTATGTGAGGAAACAGCTAATGAACTCTAATTGACTGTAACACTAGAGAACAACGGTGGTAGCAGTTGGGATCAGTACAGATCACCCTCCGACATCCCCTGTTGATTAACAAATCAAACCGTGCTTATCGTCGCAGTGCACGGCTGTCATCCACACGCTGCAGCCAGGCCAACCATTTCCCTTTTGTATGCTAGAAAACCAATAGGTGACGGCTCTCTCTCACGTTGTATGTAGAAGTATACAAGTACGAGTGACTTGGCTATCCCTGTGCCGATTGCTCCCGTCTCGGTATTTTTTGCACTGAAACAGTACCAACAGTGTTTCGGATTGGGGAGAGAGAGCGAGAGAGAGGGTGCAAGAGTGTGCGCGCGTGTGGGCACAATGAAGTCTTCTGTAGGAGTGCTTATTAACGAGCCAAGAGAGAGAGGTTGAAGGCTCCTCATTGGCTAAACATACTTTTGAGTTGTACACGACATCCTGACGCTACCGTGTTATATAACGTTAACGCGTAACACTATTCAGTATAGCCTCCATATGTTTTGTAACTGGATTGACCTTCTAGCCATAGTACCGTCGCCATCTCTGTAGAGGTGTTGTGTGGCAGAAGGCATGTTGACCTTGGCCATTCCATCGCCGGGTATATAACCGTATTGTAAGTTCACGTTCGAGAGTCTTTGTTCTGTTGCATACTTCCAATGATAATTTCAGGACTTTTTAATAGATCTGCTTTTTCTATTCTTTTTAAATGAGCATTGTTCAAAGGGCACAGTTGCATTAGAGGAGGCGATTTAACTCATTAATTCTAGCAGTGTTCCATCTGAAAAATGAAAGCACACACTTTTATCTTGCTAAATGTGTGTTTATTTTTGACAATGTAGCAGAATTTTTAAAAAAGCAAATAAATTCATTTAAAATTGTCCCTTGTATATGTCTACAACTGATTTGACCTGTTCAAAACAATAGGGCTATTTAGATGCATGTTTAAGTTAATTTCTCGGAGACAATCATATTTTTTTATGTAGCTGGAGTTAAAAAAAAAAAAAGGCACCAAATACAATATCCATGGCAACCATTCCTTCTTTGCAGAGTCCTGTATTTATTCTGTGGCCTCCCACCGCTCCAATACAAGCTTGGCAGAAACGGCATCCTCAATTCCCAAACCTAGAGCACAAAATAAAGCGTGAATGTTTCCAAAGTAATTTAAAACACACAGAACACTGCATGGTAAATGCTTTGCTATGTTAGGTAACTTCTTTTGGACTTTGGTGTTTTTTTTTCCCACACCATTTTACTAATCAGTTACCGAGGCTCATGTTGAACTCTTGCACAGTAAGTAAGCCTCTGGAAGGGTTATATTTTTCTGTCGAGAGATGTCTCTAGGGCTGCAATTGAAGACTCACCAAGTGATTTGAATACTGTGGTCTTTTCTCTGAGGGCTGGTCTCGTTTCATTCAGAACCTCCCCAAGCTCTGCAAAAACTGTGGCCTAAAATATGCACGAATTAAAAAGGTAAAGTAATAGAAATGGACACTTGGCAGGGACAACATTAAGATTTGCATTTGCTGAAACGATATGTAATGTTATTGTAAATATAAACATTCTGTAACAATATATTTGTTCGATTTTCTTTTTGCTTACCAATCCCTAGCAAAGATGTGTTTGTTGATATGAAAACACACTTTAATATCGTAAGTTTTACCGGTAATTACTGACTTTTTTTTTCCTATTAACAAATATAAATATTCAAATGCTCAACTTCAGCCCTCAACTATGCCACATTCCTTTGTAATTTATAGCTCATATCACCACCAGAGAATCAAAATAAATAACTATGCTATCAAGCTTACTACATTACAACCTACTGAACTGGACCACCTACCCCAGACAGGATGACATCTCCTGACTCTGTTGTGGCACCTTCCCGGCTGTCCACATACACCACAGCCTCCCTCATCAACTCGTCGTCCAATTCACGCCAATCTGGCCTGCAGGCCCCTACCGCTGCTCCACACACACAAACACCCAGGGGCAACCGCAAAGAGGAATGTGAATTGATCTATGCAGGGGTTTAGATGTTCATAATTCGGTTCATGTTTTTTTATTTACCTGCCACATGGGCTCCCGGTTTGATCCATTTTCCAAACAAAATGGGTTGGGTTGCCCTAGTAACGGTCACTATAGCGTCTGCATCTTTTACAGCCTCCTCCACCGTGACACAAACTTTCACAGGACCAGCCACAGATCGGCTGAAAGCCTCCGCCCTCTCCCTCGTTCTGCTCCACACACGCACCTATGGAGGACACAACGTAACCGGGAACCCCTTGGTGCATGGCTCAGTCAAACCTGAATGCTGCATCAACCCTCAGCACACTACTTAGTATTTGGTGATTAAGGAGACACTTTCTTCAATGGCAAACTACAGTGAATTTAAATACAGGTCCTTACAAAGCATGCAGGGGACAGGCATCTTACACAGGTTGCGGACATTAAGGCCCAATCCCATTTCTACCCCTTACCCCTTCCCCCTCCCCCTTGTTTTGAAGGGGGAAGGGGAACGGCGTAGAAATGGGATTGGGCCTAAGGCCCAATCCCATTTCTACCCCTCCCACTTCAAAACAAGGGGGGGGGTAAGGGTAAGGGGTAGAAATGGGATTGGGCCTAAAAATCAACCACCATACTTTTCGGACCAGAGATTTAGACGGCTGTAACACAGTTTTGGCTGACTAGTTGACACAACTGTAGCCTACCTCTTTAAAAGTGAATATTTCTGTGAAGACATTGTAGTGGCTGAGGGCCTCATTCCCTGTTCCAAGGATGGCCAACACTTCAGCCTGGGCAGGCATCAACCACTACAAGCCCCAAGACGTGTCAAACATGGAAAAAACGTTAACTGATTACAGGGGGAATAATTGATAACGAGTATGAAGCAATGTTTTTTTGCAAAGAGTCTTGATCAACTTGAAACCTTTTTAAATCGTAATATTATTGACAGTATGAAAGTTATAGTTAAGAGTAGGCCTATCTCATGATCAAAGAGAAAGGTAGGCCTTTTACCTTGGCAGAAATGGCCGATGCTGCTGCGGTTCTCATAGCGGTGATGACTTCTCCATCTATTATCTTCAACGGCATAATTGTATTAGTAAGCACAATTACAATGCTATCAATGAACCTTTACCTGCACTTTGTAACTTTTTCTACTGCAGCCAAAATCAATTTCCGATCGAAAGTATTTGTTATTGGGAGAGTATCCGATCCAGAATACTTTGTATCATTAAATCAATGTGGTCTGGATTGGGTTAGGGCCCACAACATCACCAAAATAAAGTTACGGGATTCGGTAACCGTTCAAAATTAGTAGTAGGCCAACTATCTAGTAGGCCTAAATCCTCTGCCAGAGATTCCCAGAATTGGTTGAAGGTTCCCATAACGGTATCGAGATTCCCCCAGAGAGGAACCGTAAGGGCCCTCAAAGATAATTATGCCGCTTTTCCACCGCACATGTAGCTCGACTCGACACGACACGACTCGACACGACTCGACACGGTAGCAGCGCGGGTCCTTTTCCACCGCAAATAGTACCTCCGGGACGTGGGCGGGGTCGGCTGCGCGAAAGGGCCGTGACGTATTTTTGTACGCGACGCAAACAACACCTACGTAACCCACACATGGACAGAACCCACATAACAACAATGGAGAACATCGATGCGATGGTATTCGTGTTCGTATTATTAGCTGGCATGTTGAAGAAGTGGAATATGTTGGCTGCGGCGCTGCTATGGCTGTTACCAGCATGGTGGCCATGTCGCTCTGGTGACTTCGTCACACTCTCTGGCCAATCAGTGGCCGGCCGTCTGCCGACGTCACCTTTTAGCATCGGCTCAGCCGCTTGGAACCTAGAGCGAGGCGGTACTAGAAAAAGCAGCCACTTCAGGTACCAGATACCATGTTTTCGCGGTGGAAACGCAAAAAAGGCGAGCTGAGTCGAGTCGAGTCGAGTCGTGTCGAGCTGGTACCATGCAGTGGAAAAGCGGCATTAGATATTTTTTGTGCCGGCGAAATGCACATCGCTTGGACCCCTGCATAACTGCTTGCCGTTCTAGTTAGATATTAAAATGTAATGCTATTAAATAATTATTTTTGCAATAAACAGCTGAAATAAAATGTTTCTGAGGAAATAAACCCTTTAAACTGCCTATTCAATCTGCCTTGGACCGTAAAACGGTTAAATTAAAGACCTTTGTCCGTGTATCAGAATGCTGCTGACTCAGCAGTTGTTGGGGAGTTGTTATGTTGGCAATGCGGACATATGCCTACTTACAGCTTTGACATTTCCATACTCTGGATTAAACAAGAGCACAGTGGCTTGTGTGGACGGCAGAGTTGAACCATCTTCTCTCTTGTAAAAACACACCATCTTAGTGCTCAGGATTCCTTCTTGTTCCATGTACGTAGGCATAAGTCCCAGGAATCTGATCACGTTATTCACAATGAGAAGATTTGTCATAAATAAAGCATGATTTAACCTAATACAATAAAACAAACGCGGTGTTGAACCACATGCTACACAGATGACCCAGTGTGTAGACATAACCTACCCATTGTATTTGCTCAAGGGGATCACGCTCCGTAGAGGTTGAATTATCTCCAAACTATTCTTTCTGGAGAATATTGCCAGCGCTGACTCCAACCTTGGAATAAGATCTATGTAACGCAAGACACGTTTTACTTCATCTCTCGATATGACAATCGGTGGACTATCCATATCCGCACGGGAATGAGGTCAGATCCACAACGCCAAAGTCGGTATGAGAGTTGAGTCAGGGATTGAATGTCTAACTTTTAGCTGGCGCTGCCGGGAGTAGGCGTACATCCTGTAAAAAACTGAAAACGTAGTATTCACGACTTTTTTCTGCTATATTTCCCACTCCGAAATAAAAGGTCTAAAACAAGAAATGCATACTGTAGTTATAGCGGACGTGATTTCATTTCGTTCGATCATATATTTCAAAATCGATCAAATATTTGTATTGATTTTTACAATTTAAACTAGGGGAATATGATAAAAGTACCCGTAAGAACTGCATGCAGATTTGAACTTTACATGGTGGTCGTACGTCGCTGAAGTAATTCATTGACTACGTTGGTTTGCCTGATTTGGTGTGTTTCATGCCCAAAGAATGAGTCTCTACATAACCACTTGGTCTTTACAAGACATTTCGGATATTGAGGCATATCATCTCTAGTTAGTAGTCAGCCCAAGAGTTGACCAGGGAGAGGCTGCAGCCCATCTCCCTCGTATGTCACCGTTAAGATATTTGTTAATAGGTTGATCCAGGCATTAAGAAATGCATGTCCCCACTTAACACAGTATAAATATAATTGTACACACACTAACACAGCACTCCAAAAACAAAATGTTTTATTACAAAATATGAATAACCGATGACTGTATATCATTACAGTATTTGGTCACACACAAAAAAGAAAAAGAGGGAATTTCAAGGCCTACCCAAATATCTTACATAATATAAAACAAAAATACATTGAATACTATGGCGTAGCTTTTCCCATCCTTTGTGTCCTAAAAAAGATTTACACAAGCAGTCTCTCAATGGATAGCTGCACCGACTGAATTTGTGGCTTCAGCTGAGATCCCTCCTTTATGGTGACAGAGGTGGCAATGACGGGACGAGACACCCCACACGCGCGGCCCAAGGCCTGCTTGGAGCGCACAAACACGTATGGGACGTTCTTGTCTTCGCAGAGCAGCGGCAGGTGAAGAATGATCTCCAGTGGTTCAGCATCAGCGGCCATCACAATGAACTCTGAGATGCCCCTGTTCAGGGTTTTGGTTGCTGGAGGAGAAGAGATAAAGTAGATATGAGGAAAGGGAAAGATATTTTGTAGCGTTAGCGTAAACACTTGTCGAACAGACGTTTAATAAAAAATGCGGGGGGATTTAGATCAGTTTGTTCCCACTCCACTTCCATATCACATGTAGAGTGTAACGTTTTGTGAAAAATAAGCATGTTTAAAAAGGCCTAAGCGTAATAGACACATGTTGTAGGACTCAATTTGAAATACAGAGCGGCGCTGAGATGCGGCAAGAGCGACCAGACATGAATGGTTTGGCCAGGAAACGTGTAAATAAAGCGTGCAACATGTGTGTACGGACAGAAGAACACTATCGTTTTTTGAAGAAATGTAAACAGAAAATTACCTTCGTTGGCCCCCTTCCTCAACTGTTTGTAGCTGGAAGCCTGCTGCACGAGGTCCAGGATGGTTTTAGTCATGTTCGCGTCGGCCAGTGGGTAGGCCTTGGGGTTCACTTCAGCTTCAGTCTACCAACAAACAAATAAAGGCATCAGATAACTATGTACTATTATCAACATCATCACCGAGAACTCGCATCAGAATATAATCGGTAGTTTGCGCTGTGTTAACTTTAAGCAGTTCGCCATCATGGTTAGCTCGCTAGGCCATAACTCACCATGGTGGAATCGTTTTTTAAATGTTCCGGTCCCCTCGGCGAAATGCTTCACGGAGGACTATTTGCCTTTTCTCGAGTGTAAAAGGAAAACACAACAAAATGTTATGAAAAGTGGCTAATCTGTCGTTTTACGGCTACGGTCTCTTGGAAGATGTTGCAGTCAACTATGCAGTAGTACGTTGGATACACGTGTGTGCGAGAGACATGCGTAAACTTCGCTTGAAGAACGTTGGACAGGAAGTATACTCTGCGTACACTTCCGGTTAAACACACGTATCATTTATCGTATAATTTTTTTCCCTTCGACATTTGATATCCAAGTAAGGGTTTATTTATTTATTTTTACCAGCAACATCACCATTTGGTAATTAATCATTTATTAGGAGGAGTGTTGTTGCAGCCGCACATTTTTTTTCTTTATATAATTCTCCTCGTCAACAGAGGGCGGACGAAATCCATTTGACTTATATTGAAAAATGAAGAAGACATTTCCACGCGCTAGGCCTTCTGGGTAGGACATCTCCTTAGCGGCCATATTCTATTATCGCCAAGGCTGAAGGAGAGAGGAGTATCATGAAGGGGATTCGGGGAATAAGCCAGCTCTCGGTAAGGATGTTGTTTAAATGTAGTGCATAGGAATACATGATTCATCGGGAGATGATAATCATATTGTTAATCACTGTTGGCGTTATCGGGTTTTGTAAAAAGTCAAAGGACCTCTGTCTGTCGTTCAGATGTCAAGACAAGGGAGGAAGTAATCAACACTGCCACTCGCCCTAGATCTAGGGTCAAGTGTATAACCAACATTTAAAAAATGCACAAGACGAAACCAACCAGTGTGGACTTAAGGACACAATACTTGAGAGTAGAACGAAACTGGGGCTCCAAAGGGTTCTCCGCAAATAACTGAAGTGGTCTCTCTGTCATCATTATGAAACATAAAGGTGATACTCGTATGTACACGTATGTGTGCGGTCAGATACTGTATTATCGTCCTGAAATAAACCAATAAATAAAATATCTAATGCTTATGAATATTTTCAGACAGAAATCTAGTTGTGAATGCATGGCCTAATATATCTCTCTTCATAGAATCTCATTATACAAATTGTTGAATGTGGTGTTATAACCGAGCATTCACCAGCAAGGTTGTGATTTACTACCTGTAATACTATTCTTTGCTTGGATTTTCAGACGAGGCTGTATGCAGCACAGGCTGCACGCAAGTTGGAGGCCACAGAACACGTTTCTTTCCAACCACAGGAAGTCCAGGTCAGTGTGTTGTCAATTCTCTTCCTCAAAGATGGTTCTGTTTGACCAACAGCACTCACCCGTCCCTAACTAGAGCCCCTGCACCTCTCTTACTCTCTCCTGGGGGGGCTACTCCTAGGATACCAGGATAGCCATGTATGGGAGGGAGTACAGAGGAAGGCAGGGTTGGGGTCTGTGTGCATCCTTTAACTTTGAGTTTACCAGACAGCACTACAGGCGTATTCTACAAACATTACAATTATTATCCCAAAGAGTCATATTGCTTATGACACCAACAAAAGCTTTTGTATTGTTGTCAGTTAAACATCAAGATTACTTGCAACAGTTGACATATAAATCCAAATGATAGTTTGAATTTGTCAACTTTCTCCTATCCAGATTCAGACAGCCTTTCCTGGCACAATAACTGGACATGGCTACTTGGACTCACGTCTTTAGTTTTCCTTTCGATGAGTTTGAACCCGTCCATTGCTAACAGTAATCAACTTCTCATCTTCCGTCCCGGCCAGGTGACCAAGCTCCCCAGTGGACTGGTGATCGCCTCCCTGGAGAACTATTCCCCGGTCTCCAAGATCGGCGTGTTCGTCAAGGCCGGCTGCCGCCATGAGAGCCACGACAACGTGGGGGTCACCCACATCCTCCGATTGGCTTCTAACCTGGTAGGGCGCTGCCATAATCTGCATGCATGGAAGGCGTGCCTGGTTAAAGAGCCAGCCACTTTGGCCCCACATGATGCAAAGCTAACCACTGCATGCTCATTAAATGACAGAATAAATCCTCAAGAGATGCCGTCCCCTTACTGAAGCTCACTTATTTGCGAATGCGTTTATTGTTCTAGCTTCAAGTGACCCATGTCAGGTGTGTTTTATTATAGTAGACCTGAGTGAAGCTGTTGTTCAAATGCATTTGCTCTTCCAGACCACCAAAGGAGCTTCGGCCTTCAAGATCTGCCGTGGCATCGAGGCAGTCGGAGGTCATCTGAGGTCAGTGGCTTGAGACCCTAGAAATAAATCTGCATGTTAAAATAGACTATTTGTCTAAAATAGATGATAACACAGAGTCCTGAACAGTGTTCTCATTCATTTGTGTGTTTTCTACCTTCAGCGTGACCTCAACCCGGGAGAACATGGCTTACTCTGTGGACTGCTTGAGGGATGACGTGTGAGTCTAATAGTGCCTTTTCCCCTACACACTCTCATCCTAAGGCCTATGACCATTTGTTCCTGTCATTTACCATGTGATATACACAGAGCTGCAAACTTGTCGCTTTTCGGCGACAATCGCCGTTTTCTTGGTCAATTTGGTCATTCACGTGAATCGTGTAGAACCGGAGAGTTTTGTTTTTTTTTTGGGGGGGGGGGGGGGTGGTCCAGAATTGCGAAAAAATCATTGGATCGTTCTTATAATTGACATTTCTCTGGGCCAATCGGAATCTCAGCACTTGCTTCAGAATCTTTCTTATAATTGACATTTCTCTGGGCCAATCGGAATCTTGAAGCACACAGCGCCAACTGAGCTCGCCATTGGATGAGACGGTCGCCTACCGCTCATGCGCGCCAAACAACGCAAGAGAGCTTGTGAAACCCTCGTCCAGAGGGGTGTTCCACGAACGGAGGTTTAACAAACACTGAGTTAACGCTGAACTCTAGGTTGATTTACCCTGTGCCGACTAACCGAGTTTTCGGTTCCACAGCAGCAGTTATGCATTAGTTCAATCAACTCGGGGTTGGTTAACACAGGGTTGTGCGCGTCACCGCCAAACCTAAAAAGACGTGATGTATGGATCATGGAAACCCTGTTCGAAATGGCGAAACGGGCCGCTTATTTCGATGAAATGGAACTTCAGGTTCTCCTGGAGAGCTATGACGAGGAGAAGGACATTATCAAAAGAAAAGGGAACGCTAAAGCCTTTGCAACCCGGAGAACCAAAGCCTGGCAGCGGATCGCTGACCGCGTAAATGCGTTAGTTACACCTCAAAAGCATGATCCTTAATATTTGAGCCATGAATATATAAATATCCCAGTTTAGCATTCTTAAAGATCCTACCACATAACCCCTTTCTTCTAAAAAAATATGTACTCCGATGGCTTCCAAGCGGTCAGCGGATCAAGTATAGAAATGAAGTATAAAAAACATAAAAACTGGTAAGCTTTTGCCACCATCGTATTGGTATAAATTTAAATTAGCCATTTTTTTAAGCAAATCGTGAATAGGCCGACAGTCGGCAGACTGGATCTGGCCCTCAAATTGTCTTGACCCCGGTGGAGGAGCTGTTAATAAACATAAATTCAGGGCGCCCTGGCATGGAGGTGGTACCTGGAGGTACCTACCTCCTCAGAGAGTCAGGGGCCATACCCCACTGGTTGAATGTAGGTTTTTGTGTTTTCTTGTATTTTAGATTTTTTTTGCCTTCGAAGTAACACACATGTAAACCATGTGCTTGCCACAGCCAGACTATTCCAAATGTTTCTTTTTTTGGTAACTGGGTAGAAAACCTAAAAGTGACAATTCATCAACTTCACAGAATAATAATTATTTTTTGTCTCTCCAATAATAAGAGACAAAAAAAAAATGGTGACAGTTGTAAATAAAATATTTTTTATAAGCCTTAAGGATGTCTTGACATTGATTTTTGATAAAGAGTTTTGTTAAGTCACGCTTAGAGTAGTGTCATTTGTATATTACAAAAAAAAAAATCCCCCCGTGACACTGTCACCTTTTTTCCTCTGAGGAGTTTGCAGGTCTGTATACAATACATGTATGACACCTGGTAAATAACGAGAAATGCTCAAATCAGAACCATGACTGTAACTATTGTGCACCGCTTCAGGCCAGGTTTCTGTTTTGCTTGTCGCAAAACAGAAAATTAGAAAGAAATATTTTTGGACTTGCAAAACTGATTAGTCAGTGACGAGCGCCGTGTATAAAGGTAAAAGGCAATCCAGACAGTATTTATGATGGAATGTTTCCATTTTAGTGGGCATAGCTTCTCCACCCTTTACGACACGGGTTCAGCCGACCAGTACATTTGCACACCAGTCGCATGCCACGTAAATTGTAAAAATGTTGGTTGCTGCTACTCGGCCAAATCTCTTAAAATTGGAACAATTAAAAAAACTTCGCTGGAGATGCACACAAACTAATTATACACTTTTTTATTGGGGATACGCCCTGAAAAGGTGGAGAACCCCTGGTCTAGACGAGCATTACATATGCATTATATCTTTTATACCTGGCGACGTCATTGACATCAGCAAGTCAAACTAGACAGGGGGCATGTTATTCAATGATCCTACAGCAGAGGTCCGATTACCAATTCATAATCACTCAATCGTGTTTATCCTTCCCTTCCTCCGCCCGTGGGTTCTTCCCGATACCTCCAGGGATACGGTGATGGAGTACCTGATCAACGTGACCACGGCGCAGGAGTTCCGCCCCTGGGAGGTGTCGGCACTCACGCCCAATGTGAGGAGGGACGTTGATGATGCTGCAGACAGCAGCCATGTTGGTCAGTACCCCTCCACTTGATGAAGGCTAGCGGTTCAAAGCCGATCAGGCTGTTACGTGAGAGTCACAAACCAAAGCCTTTCCTCAGCGTCTGAATGTGTATTTACCGAAGTGACTTACAAGTGAGGGAAGCAAAAAGGCCTACGATCAATAATGGAGCAAGAGCAAAAATGCTGAATGAGCAGGTTTCTAAAAATAATAAAGAAAAACAAAACCGAGTGTGTAAATAAGCCCATTTTTGCAATGGAATTTCCTTATCCATATAGGAAATAATGGAGTTATTCTATGTCAATGTCTGTGTCCGGTCTTTTCTTTTAAAAAAAATATTTATTGTTTAACGGATGATACACAAATGTTGAATGCTTTACATGAGAGAAACCACCTGTACGTTAGAAACCACAGGGGATCTGGGAGGTCTGCGATTGTTTTTACTGAATGAATCTCTCCCCCACTCTCTCTCCCGCTCTCTCCCCCGCTCTCTCCCCCGCTCTCTCTCCCACTCTCTCTCCCGCTCTCTCTCCCGCTCTCTCTCCCGCTCTCTTCCCCCTCCCAGGTTTGGTTGAACTTTTACACCAAGCGGCCTACAAGAATGCCCTGTCCAACTCCCTCTATTGTCCAGAATTCATGGTCGGCCACATTCAGTCCGAACACGTGAGAGCCTTTTCTATTCTAGTGGTTAGGAACCTGGAGACTTCCCCTTCAGTCACAAGGATGTAAGTTGTCTACCATGGAAGGAAACGTCCAACCTCTCTTCTTTTGCCTCCTCCACAGCTTCACCAGTTTGTCCAGAACAATTTCACAAGCGCCAGGATGGCTCTTGTGGGACTTGGTAAGAATCACTACCTGACAGTTAACCGTTTTCTGTGGCGCACTGAATGTTATTGGGGTATTTACAAGGAAGGTAGACTTTATGGGTTTCACACAAACAATGATGGTCCTTCTACTAAATTCTAGGAATATATTGGGTGTCCATATAATGGTTTGAATTCCGTGATCGATCGCTAACGGTATGGTTGTAAGGAATAATTGAGGCTGAAACACTTTGACATAGTTAAGATATGTCCACTGGTGATGTATAATGCTCCATAACGCTTTGTGTAGCATTCCACTTTGTGTGGCTAAACTCTTTCTGTTGGCGTGAGTACGTCACATGGGGACCTTAATGCAGTGGTTAGAAGGGGTTTAAAAGGAGAGTATGACTTCAGATTGCTGTAGCATCAACAACCAAGTATCGGATATTAGTGTGCCATATGACAAACAGGGGTTCTGAGGTACAGGGGTTCCCTGCATATTCGATTTGTGCAGTGTTTCTTTGGTGAGAAACCAGTATTTTGGTAATTTGAGGAGCCACACTTTGCCAGAACAGAAGCCTCGTAAATCCAGAAGGCATTTGGACTTCGCAGGTTTTTATATCGGTTTGGGACTGAATTACAGGTGTACGAGATTGAAATCCAGATGCTAAAAACGGCCAACATTGTTCTGAAATGCTCTGGCTAGACTAAATAATAATAATAATAATTAAAAAGCACCTTTCAAGGTACCAGAGGACACTGTACAAATAAATTGCGTATACTTAATGAAAGTAAATACATAGTCAATAGCAGTCACACACACATTATCTGATAACACTGACAATATGGACATAATTCACTCAGACAAGGACAAAAAAACAAGTGTACAGTAAATGTCGCATTGTCAGGCTAGCTCTCCCAGCAGTGTTTCCAATTGCAATTAACATTTTTTTTAATCACCAATAGATGTTTTAATGATGTCAAGTGTTTCAGGCTTTATAATTACCACAAAACCGTCTTGTGATTGGCATAAACACATGGGTGTTGATTAAACGTCCCTTTCCCTTTCAGGTGTGGAGCACTCTGTTCTGAAGCAGGTGGGAGAGCAGTTCCTCAACATCCGCAGTGGGGCCGGGGCAAGCGGTGGTCAGGCCCAGTACCGCGGAGGTGAGACCTGCAGAACGGCTCACGTCCAGCAAGCTCCTGTTACTGTCCTGTACTTCTTGCAAACACCCACATCCAACAACCATCAGCAAACAGATAAATATACGAGATAAAATGCACACAAACACACATGATGCATATAGATATATCAACATATTTGTGATAAATGCTACATTTCTTTTTGAAGAAATCCTTGAATTTGTGTTCATTTGTTTTTGTCTCCCCCCTGTGGCATGAAGGTGAAATGCGGCAGCAGGCCAGGGGCAGCATGGTCCACTGTGCCGTGGTGAGTGAGTCTGTGGCGGCGGGCTCCCCTGACGCCCTGGCCTTCAGCGTGCTGCAGCACGTCCTGGGGGCTGCCCCCCACATCAAGAGGGGCTCCAACACCACCAACAAACTGGTCCAGGGAATCAACAAGGCCACCAGCTTGCCCTTTGAGGTGGGTGCAAACGGATGGCTGTTAGGCTAAATGTCCTTCTTTACTTTCCATTTATTTTAAAGTTTGTAATCCAAACTAGAGGAACACTTGTTGATTCGAGGACCTCGTGTGTTCATCCCACCATATTTGTTATTTTACTTCAATAGCCTGTTGACAGCTAGGTCGGCTAATAAACTCCTGTTTATTTATCTTCTACAGGCCTCTGCGTTCAACAGCAGCTACTCCGACTCTGGTCTCTTTGGGGTCAGCACAGTCTGCCAGGGTGCAGCCGCTGGGGATGTAAGTACTACGACATGATTTAAAAAGGCTGCTATAGAAAACGCATTTCTAATGGTAATATTGGTGACAGGGTATGCAGGTATGGGGAAGATCTCCCACTTGGTCTGTGAACGGGAATAATTGACCATATGAGACATCAGAAATTGGCCTTTTATTTAAAAACAAACATAAAAATAACCTGTCCTTCCCATCATCCCTCCAGGTGATCAGGGCCGCCGTGGCCCAGGTCAAGGCGGTTGCCGACGGCGACGTCACCGCGGCCGACCTCACCCGGGCCAAGTAAGGGACACGCACACACATGGAAATACAGTCCCAACAAAAAAACATATTTTATGTGTGATTACCGGTGTTGGGGTGGTGCCTCGGTATTAGTGGAGTATTAAAAGTAAGAACAAATGTAATCTCAGAGGATCAATGCCAGGTGTGTCCCTATATATTATGTAGTGTTCCAGAACTGTGTTCCGGAGAAACACGAAAGGCAGCCAGGAACACTGTAAATATGTGTAACTTACGAACATATGTGTACGATTACACGATCCAAAGGTTGATGTATTGATGTTCAACCAGAGTTCAACATTTGAGTTGGGTTATTTGCAATTATTACATACATGCCATCATAACATATTCTTTTTTTTTTTTCCACCACATCATCCTAGCCAACCATTTAAAATTAATCTTATTTCAACATTTCTCTGGAGGACTGCAAACCAGGGCACTCTTTGCAGCCATTAGCTGGCCTACACAGAGTCTCTGTGGTGCGGCGGTGAACCCCGCCTATTGTGTGGCTCTTGCCCTCGCCTGACCCATGTCTGTGTGTGGGTCCAGGACCCAGCTGAAGAGCCAGCAGCTGATGTCTCTGGAGACCTCTGAGGGCTTCCTGGAGGCCCTTGGCTCCCAGGCTCTGGCCAGCGGGGCCTACCTGTCCACAGACGCCGCCGCCAAGAACATCGACAACGTCTCCCTCACCGACGTGGCCAATGTAAGATCACGCTTGTTTGCATCCTACGCCGTCATAGTGGAAGCAGTGTTGATTTTTACGACACATTATCAGAATCCCAGTTTTATTGGCAGGTCAACTTTCACATGCAAGGATTGGATCATGGTGTATTGGTGCTATACAGAAAATAAATACAAAAGAGCACAAGAAATGCAGGAAAAACAAGAAGAAAAAAAAAAGAATAATCAATCAAAAATATCTGTAAAATTGACCGATTTTAATATACGTTATCAACATTAGGTTATTTATCGGTTCTTGTTTCGTTGATGCACATGTGTATACATAAATCACTTCTGATTGTGTTTCTGGACTGAATAACTGCGGTTATGATTGCTTATCCATGCTTTGTATCCGTAGGCTGCCAAGATGTTTGTGTCCGGAAAGAAGACCATGGCTTCCGTTGGCAACCTGGGGTCCACTCCCTTCGTCGACGAGCTCTAATTGCTCTTCTAAACTGTTCCGTTCCCTACCTATCTTTCCTCCTAAGCGGGTGAACTGGTTGGTTTTGACCGAAATGCTAAAAGAGAAATGTCATCATTCATTATAGTAAAACTGGTATGAAACAATAGTCACAGGAGTTTCCTGTTTTTTTGGTGAACCTGTATAGAGTATTTCAGGGGTCCCAATCCACATGTTTGCCAACTTGAACTGTATAATTCATGTAAATTAAAGAATAAAATAACTATCTCAAAGATTTGTGAGTTTTTGGGGTGAGAAATAATGATGTGATATCTAAATTGTATGTATAAGCTTGTAGTTTCAACTGTTTAAATATTGCAAGGTTATGATTGATTTTATACTTTATCCATCGAGTCAGTCTTTCGTTGCACATGATGTAGGGATTCATCAATGTGACGTACGATTTATTGGGAGATGGCTAATCTCGCGAGATTGGCCATATACTCCAGACCAGATGGACTAGACCGAGACGGCAGCAGGATCAGTGATCTCAGTTTGCATTTCATTAACGGCAGACAACGGTGCTCGATCTATGCTGCACAGTTACCGTTATATGTATTGAGACGACACAAAAAAACGACGTTGTCGTGAGTACGCTATATTTTCCCGTGGACCGCTACATTTAGGCGGAGACGTAGCCTTGCGAGTGTTGAAAGTAGTTTACGCATAACTCCTTGCTAGAAAATAGAGAAATACAACAAAGGACTTCGAAATAGTATAGATTTATTTTTTCTGGAAAAAAAAACCTTGATGTTCCGAGGATCCTTTACCTTTTTTGAAACGGCCACTTCAGAGCCAGATGCCAGTGAGCAGGATCAGCGATCCTCGCCACCTTTGCTGGGAAAGTGCCAACTGCTCGGGCCATGGTGGGCTGTTTGAAGAATACCACAAGGAACTTTAAAGGGATCTCGCACCCACTCCAGTATTTAGGGGTCGTTTCAAATGCACAGGCCAATTTGGCCTGCGGCGATTATTTCTATATCCACGGCGATGGCAGCGGAGAAAGGACCCGATATAAACAGTGTGTCTGTGTAAGCCTGCCACTGAACATGCCATATCCCTTCTCCCACTGGAGGGGTGCGATATAGACAATAGGACAAGCTGTCGAGTTTATCTCGCGCAGGGTCTATTTTTACTCACGCATTGGCTATGGATAAACTCACCATCATATCAGGATGTCTTTTCCTAGCTGCAGACATTTTTGCGATCGCGAGCATTGTCAACCCGGACTGGATCAACACCGGAGAATCCAGCGGTAAGTTAGGTGAGGATACTTCTTTGAATACAATTGATCTGGTTGTTAATGCATCCCTGTCTGATAGCCCACCAACGACGGCGATTTGAGCAAGGATTATGAGTTATGTGGGTGGAAACTGTGGTGTTGGTTATGCGGTCATTGTGAAACTCTTGAGTAGCTGTCTACTAACTATGGATCAAAGGACAGCGACAAGAACAGCACTGAATACAGAATGCTATACGGTTGTCCATGCAACTTTGGCATAGGCCTATAGGCTACATAGCCTACTCCTATATTCGTAAACAATAATTATGTTACACATAACCACTGAGTTAACCACTGACCCCCTTTACACAATGGTGAAGTGTGTGTGCGTGTTTATGTGTGTGGATTTGTGAGTGCAGGTAGGGATGGGGGGTATGATTATGGATATAGACTCACAATTTGACATTTGCTTGGGACACAGAGCAAAACAGCTGGACAGCCATGTAAGTGCCCCCGTAACAGTCCCTCTCTAGTCACTCTCTCCATCTCACTTTCACTGTATGACCCTCCCTGGATACGTTTTTTTTTCAATATTTTGTGGGTGTCCCGGTAGTTAAGTTCAACACACACACACACACACACACACACACACACACACACACACACACACACACACACACACACACACACACACACACACACACACACACACACACACACACACACAGTACAACCTCATCCGTTTTGCCCAATGCATTCTGTAAACGCTAGTGATGGCAAGCCAAACGCTTTCATTCTGGGTGATCCTCAACTGCCAACAATTTGACGTCATCCCCATCACCCTGAAGCTAAATCATTAGCATCAACGTGGAGTGGTAGGAAGGGGCAGTGAGTGCAAGCCAACGTAGCATCTACAACTTGCATCGAGCAGGATATTGTTGCATAATTCAACAGGCAGCCACCCACCCAATCAATTAAAAGGTTATTTTTTGTGCTGGCTAAGCCCGAACACTTTCCTGGTAGTCATTCATCAAAATAGGCACAACAGACGTTTAAACTCATTCTTTTTTTGGTAGAAATAAATGAAAGCAGGCGGTGGGGGAAGCAGGGTTTTGTTGCACTTTAATTATCCTAATGTCAAATAGTTAGAAGTGTTGTTTATAAATGGAGTTGTATGTTGTGACTTTTAATTAGGCCTCCTGGGAATAAAAATTCTCCCTTCAGAGAATTAAAACTCTCTAAGCTCAATTATGACGGAAATTGCCCCTGCCTGGAAACACTTTAAATTAGTGGGTTTATGCGTACGTATGTGGGTGAGAGTTGTGTGTCAAAAACAGAGAATCAGTGTGTGTCAATTAATGTAAAGGGATAACATTGGTCTCTTCTGTCATACTTCCATATGACTGTTGCCTATTTTTCTCCATAT
>NC_044065.1:13715645-13720645 GCF_902167405.1 Gadus morhua
GAAACACACCCTCTTGTTGTTCAAAAAATCAGGACATTGTTTCATTTTCCGTTTCGTGTCGGAGAGTTATGGTTTCTGCAGTAAAATCGATGTTATGTTTTTGAAGTCTATTTAGTCCCGTGCTTAAGCGACGCGCCTCGCCTCAGATAACGACCCCGCGTTTGATGGACGGTTCTGCTACGGGTTCTGATATGGTGTATTGAAGCCTTTTTGGTGAGCCACGACGACAGCAGTCTAATAATGCAGCTCAATGGGACTGGCAGGGAGACCGTCAGAAATCTGCTTTATATATGAGGGATTTGATACTGACCCCCTTCCCCTCTCTCACACACACAAACACACACACACACAAACACACACAACAAAGCCCCCCACCCCTCCACACACACACACACACACACACATACAAACACACAAACCCTTGAAACCGATGCAAGCAGGCAGGCAGGCACGTACGCACACACACACACACACACACACACACACACACACACACACACACACTTACAAACAAACACACACACAAACGCACACATACCTACACACACACACACACACATGTACACACACGCAAACACACACACACAGTAACATACAGCATACAGACACACATGTACTAACAGCTACACACACATTTGCACACGTATTATCACACACACAAACACACACAGACACACACCCACACAAACACACACACAGACACACACACACATAGACAGACACACCATTAAGAGGCCGTCTAATGCTGCGACACACTCCAGTGCTCGCACACTTAATTGTGTTAATGTTTGAGTTCACATAATCTCTCAGCGCTGTCATTCTCTCTGATTTTTCGCTCCTGTATTCAATTACTGAACGTCTTGGCATTATAGGCCTAGAATGCATGATATCCCTGCTTAGGGGGAAGGTGGGGTGTGTGTGTGTGTGTCTGTGTGTGGGTGTGTTTCTGTGTGTCTGTCTGGGTGTATCCGTGCTTTAGTTTTTCCGTCCGTGGGTGTTATGCTGCGTAATTGTATGTGTTGTGTGTGGATGTGATGTGTGTTTGTCGTGTGAGTGTGTGTTTTGTGTGTGTGTCCATGATTTTGTTTGTGCCTCTTATTACTGTGTGTTATGGCAGCTTTGCCTGCCTGTGTGTGTGTTTGTGTGTGTTTCTGCACTATATATAGCCTATATGTTTGTGTTTGTTTGTGGTGTGGCTGTGTAATGTTGTTCTGTCGTGTGGGAGGAGGAGGCACCAATCTGCCAAAACTGGGATTCTCAAGCAGGAAGTCGATTACAAAGGTGAACAACATCGCCCGTGATGGCGACGGCGGCGGTGGTTACCTGGTTACCGTGGAGACCAACCCCATGGGCGCGGCCCATGATGTTTTCGGGTTCTGCAGCGTCCGGTGATGGCCGCACCATCAGGTCTTGTTTACTGCCAGAACCAGCCAGACTCTCTGTCTGCAAGGTGCATCGCACCCATCCCTTCTCTTCATCCCCACCTCCTCCTCTCTCCTCCACCACCGCCTCCTCTGCCATCATCCTCCTCCAACACCTCCATCCAACACCTCCACTCCTCCTCCTGTTCATCACCTCCTCCTCCCACCACCCTCATCCTCAACCACCTCCACCACCTCCTCCCCCACCACCTCCACCACAACACCTCCTCCACCACCTCCTTCTCCTCCTCCTCCACCAACTCAACCTCCACCTCCTCCACCTCCACCTCCTCCTCAACCTCCTCCTCCTCCTCCTCCTCCACCTCCTCCTCCTCCTCCTCCACCTCCTCCCTCCCCCCTCCTCCACCTCCACCTCCTCCTCCTCCTCCTCCTCCTCCACCCCTCCTCCTCCACCTACTCCTCCACCTCCTCCACCCCTCCTCCTCCTCCTCCTCTTCCTCCTCCACCTCCTCCTCCTCCACCTCCTCCTCCACCTCCTCCTCCTCCTCCTCCTCCTCCCACCTCCTCCTCCACCTCCTCCACCTCCTCCTCCACCTCCTCCCTCCCCACCTCCTCCTCCTCCTCCTCCTCCTCCTCCTCCTCCACCTCCTCCTCCTCCTCCTCCTCCACCTCCTCCACCTCCACCTCCTCCACCCTCCTCCTCCTCCTCCTCCCTCCTCCTCCACCTCCTCCTCCTCTCTGGCGGAGCGGCTGAGCGTGAGACAGCGTTGTGGGGAGTTAGATAAAGTAAAGAAGGGTCTGGGCTCCGCATAGCTCAGTCATTACGTGCCGCCGGTTCACGGGCGCTCACCCGGATCATTCACAGCACGGCTCCCGGAGACATCAGATGGAGCGAGAGACAGCAGAATGTAGTTTTGATGACTCTCTGGCCATGAACGTGTGGGAGCTTGCATGAAGGTAATTGGGACATGTGTGGAGTGTGTGTGTGTGTATTTGTGTGTGTGCGTGGTGTGTGTGTGTGTGTGTGTGTGTGTGTGTGTGTGTGTGTGTGTGTGTGTGTGTGTGTGTGTGTGTGTGTGTTTGTGTGGGTGCATGGGTCAGTTTGGGTCTTTTTGTCATTTCTGTAAATGCATACAGTATGGGTCGTCCTATTGTATGTGTTTAGTGCTATGTGTGTGTGTTTAAGTTTTTCTACACGTGTTTACGAGTGCTAACGTATCTTGAAATGTATCTAGCTGGCGGGGTAGGTTGTGCATTAAATCTGTATGTTTAATGTATGTAGGAACCACATTTAAATGGTAGTCTTGTGTATTAATGTGGGACTGTGTAGTGTCTTTAGGAATGTGGCTTTACACTTATAAAATGTGGCCTACTTCAACAAGTTTGATTTGACTCCAGACATGTTTAATGACCTTGACCATTTATTTGTGTATTTTCTTTTGTAAAAAAATCATATGCAAATATTTTGTTGGCAAATTTAATAACATTGTGTATTGGCCTAAAATAGTCTGACATTTCCAACACTGCATGTTACATCAGTGTCTCATTATGTGCCTCTTGTGTGTGTGTGTGTGTGTGTGTGTGTGTGTGTGTGTGTGTGTGTGTGTGTGTGTGTGTGTGTGTGTGTGTGTGTGTGTGTGTGCATTTGTGTAAGTGCGTGTGAATGTGTTAGTGCCTGAGTGAATGTGTGTGTGAGTATGTGCGGAAATGTGTGCGCGTGTGTTTGTGTGCATGTGTCTGCTCTGTGTGCATGCATGTGTCAGTGTGCGTGTATGTGTTAGTGTGTGAGGAATGTTTTTGTGTGTGTGTGTGTGTGTGTGTGTGTGTGTAAGATTTGTATGTGTATGTGTGCGTGTGTTTGTGTGAGTGTGTGTGTATGTGTGTGTGTGATTGTGTTTGTGTGTGTGTGTGTGTGTGTGTGTGTGTGTGTGTGTGTGTGTTTGTGTATGTGTGTGTCTGAGTGTGTGTTTGTGTGTCTGTGTGTGTGTGTGCATGTGTGTGTGTGTGTGCATGTGTGTGTGTGCATGTGACTGCATTGAGTCTTTCATCATTCTTTTGTGCTGCAGATCTTCCCACTGGGCCGCGGTGCTATCGTATCATTAATTACCCGCCAAAAGACAGCAACCTGGCCTCCATTTTGTTTGTCCGCTGTAAGTCACGGCTGTCTGGCCGTGGAGAAGTTACAGACCCACTTTGTTTGTTATCTGATAACTTAGCTCCGAACTAGATTAGCGCTTGGGTGTGTGCAAATACCCACCCCCAAGGGCAGATATGAATTGCAATTATTGTTTTCTACGAAGACACGTGAGTGTGCATTTGTGCATGTTCGTGTGTGTGTGTGTGTGTGTGTGTGTGTGTGTGTGTGTGTGGTGTGTGTGTGTGTGTGTGTGTGTGTGTGTGTGTGTGTGTGTGTGTGTGTGTGTGTGTCGAAACAATGTTTTCTTTTTGTGAGATATCACCAAATTCTTTGGCCTCGTGTGTGCTTTGTCCGAGTGTGTGACAAAGCACACACTGTGCTTTTACCTGATTCCAAAGATTACTGTCTCAAAACCTTCTTTGTGTATAGCCAAGATTCTTTCACTTGGCCTATAAAGTTGTCTCTCCAATTCCCTTCCACTTAAAAAAACAACAACTTTAAACAGGAGTAGAAGACAGTAGCGGCCACTTGGGATTCAACCCATTGTTGTGACATTCTGAACAAGTGTTTGAAAGTAAAAAATGTGAATGTGGAAAATTCCCTGGCCTGCTACTTTGAATAAAACCATGTCGCAAATCACTCATCATATTCCTGATCAAACATGGCCTCAGCAAAAGTTTGAGATGACAGAGGGCTTCCAGCAAAGTCCCCCCCTTGGTTTTGCATAGAAAATAGCCAGAAGGATCTGTTGAGTTGTCTCTACGTAACTGTCCTTTGCTGCCTTTGAGCTATAGGATTTATAGTATGTAATTATATATGTAGAGTGTGTGTGTGTGTGTGTGTGTGTGTGTGTGTGTGTGTGTGTGTGTGTGTGTGTGTGTGTGTGTGTGTGTGTGTGTGTGTGCATGTGCGTGTGCGTGTGTGTGTGTACATGTCAATTTAGAAGCCATTTATCAAACACAGAGCAATTACAACCCCAACTGCCGCCCATATATGGGGTGAGCAAGCCTGAGCACTGTTAAGGTTACCGTGGGAGAAGAAGGTGACAAGGAGCACAAAACCAGGGGCGGCCATTTTACAGGGAAGCGGGAAATGTGTGAGCCAGCAGATTCCGAATGTGAGGGCAGCGTGACAGTGCGACAACAGAGCTGTGCCCGGAGCCAGGACTTTATATGACATTATTAGCCACCTTTGGCTGTAAAGGACATGACAGGAAACACAGACATCCACCCAGCGTCGTGAGCGGGTACAGTAGCAGGCGTCGCATACTAGCAGGTGGGAAGAGGTGTGTCAGAGGTGTATAGGAGAGAGAGAGAGAGAGGAAGAGAGGGAGAGAGATATAGGAGAATTAGAGACAGAGAAAGAGGAAGAGAGCGGGAGAGAGCTCTCTTCCCAATTCCATGCACTATCGGAGCCCAAACTGGTTGGTCGTTGCACCTAAGGGGGGGACTCCCATCTGATCATTTACTTAAGTCATTACT
>NC_044065.1:13725645-13728145 GCF_902167405.1 Gadus morhua
TCTCAGAGGCGCGTCGTAAAGAGCAACACACACATCCGACATTCTCCGATGACTGATTGAAAGATTAATGTTGCGTTATATGCACTCCACAGATTGGCAACAATGAAGTAATAACACACAGGTAACGACATGCCGCAACCTGCAATTAAAATGTTACATTTATCGTCAAAATGACCTTCACAGAGTAGTAGTTTAAGCGTAGCTACTTACCAGTTAAGCCCGGGTGATAGCAAGTAGATAAGTCACAAATAAGTCGTCTCAACTGAACACGAGAGCTTAGATCACAAGAGACTCCATCTTGTTATCAGGCCGATAGAACCCCCCCCCCCTCATTACCGATGTGTCATAAGAAAGACCACCTTCGATGCATCCGTCTTACTTCCCTCATCTAACCGTTCCCTACAACACTGCTTCAGAATCTGTCTCGACACAAGGGGAGGAGGGGGCCCCTCTGCAGGGGCTCCTGTGGGGACCCCTGACCGTGAGGGCCCCCTGGGTCAGTGGGGGAGGGGGAGGGGCCTGGAGGGGCCGCTCCCGCACGTCCGTTGGGGCAGAACGACGGCGTCCCCCTGGCTGCTCAGCGAGCCCTCAGAGGAAGGCGCTAAGACCCCTGACAGGTCCGCCTTGGACGGTGTTGACGTTGATGTTGTTGTTGTTGTTGTTGTTGTTGTATCGCTTTGTTGAAAAGAAAAGGCGCAGTGTGGTTGGAGCTTGCATTCGCCCGCTGCCTGTTGAGTCACTGGAAGAGAGAAAGGAAGGATCATCTTGCTGATTGAACGCAAACAAAATGCGATGAGCTGTCGTTTTTTTTTGCAGATCACCAACAGATTACCCCATCTGTTCGTCCTCCCTCCCTCCCTCCCTCCCTCCCTCCCTCCCTCCCTCCCCTCTGCCAACCAGCCCAGCCTACATGGATCCGGTCATAACAAGCCAATGTCAGTCATGCCTAACCCGAGGAATTTGGCTACGGGAAGCCCATAAAAACAATATAATGCAACAAAAGACATTTGTGGTTTGAAAAAAGACAGGGAATATCAAGCAGAAGGACATATTTATTAGTCATCATGTGAAGTGAGAGTAGATGTTGATCTAGTTATTAAATTAAATCAGAGACTTATGACCTTAAAGGAGCATTTCACCGGTGGAGGCATGAATATGTATTGAAATTGGGTCCTATATGTAGTCGAATAATAAAATAAAATTCTAATTTGGTGCAGTCTTGACCAAGAAAAGGCAGAAAGTGACTTTTTGGCGCTTGTGGATTGAATACAACAACTCCCACCATGCACAGCTTCGCTGGCGGCCACTCCCGCTGATCATTTCCGCCTATCGGACACCTCCTTGTTGCATCTACTAATGGAACAAATCAGCGTGGAGCTTGACCCGACGTCACTGGCAGAGAGTAGTGACGCTTGCACAGAATCATACGGCCGACATCTTTCTTTATTCTGGGTGGAAATAGTAACATAGTTACGCAATTAAATGCGTTTATGTAAACATTTTTAACGAGAAAATGATCAAATGTGCTTGATCATTTTGTGACACACAATGATCAAGCTTCAAGTTAGGCACGTTACACGCGTTTGGTGTGGCCGTAGCCCGTGTCCACCAAAAGCGTTTATTTATGCGGTTTCACCCAAAAAATCGGCTTCGTGTGGACGGGGCCAAGAAGGCGAACACACGTCACCAAGACGGGGAGACAGCGCCAGGCGTCTTACGCCACTATCTGCCAATGGATCGTGGATCCCTGGGCTGATATAACAGTCTCAACTGTGGTCTAAGCTTTCACGAAGGCAGGAATAATCACTGAACTGCCAGGCAACAGCAGCGACACTGACTCGGATAATGACGAGAGGGATCCGGGCATGTTGGATGCCGTACTCGCCCAACTGTTCAATTCGGACACACAAGAATTCGAGGGATTCGTAGACGGGGAATGAACTGAAAAAGTGAGCTTATTGTTAAGAGATATTGATATTGATCAGATATTGATGAGATATTGTTAATATGCACATTAACGTTTGAACATCGTTACCATGAGAGTGACTGGAGTTGTCAGAACGCTTAATAAAGTTTGACTTTATCTGACTGTTTTGTGGACATTCCCTTTAGCACAGCTCGGTCTAGTCGATGCATAACGCAACCCCAGTCAAACGTTTGACTGCAATATCTTCTATTCTATGCGCCTTTATAATCCGGTGCGCCCTATACATGAAAACAGTTCTAAAATAGGCCATTCATTAAAGGTGCGCCTTATAATCCGGTGTGCCTTATAGTGCGGAAAATACGGTAGTCCTCATTTGTATTTCTTTCGAAATGGTGAACTTCTATGTCAGATCCAGTACCCTCCGCCAATGTACTTCAGTTTTATCAACAGCCTCTGTTATCTTAGCTTCAGACGCTGTGGATGTTAGTTTCTGCTGGTGAAGTCCCACCCACTGGCACTGCTCTAATAGGTCTGTAGCGTCAGTGGGTCCCACCCCCTAGAGGGGGGTTGGAC
>NC_044065.1:13740645-13753145 GCF_902167405.1 Gadus morhua
CCTTCACAGTCATGTGACGCCACTCTGGTTGTCATGGAACCCCCTCAAGTGCATATCCGCGCCGGGCGACGCGCAGACAATGTTGCTACAGCGTTTCGTTTCTTTCGTGTTCGTTTATTTTTTTCTTCTTCTCCGTGGCTGTCATGGCAACGGCGGAACGAACACAAGCCGTCCGTGAGTAGAAGTCTTCTTCAAATACCTCGGTGACTGCAGGGGTCCCAGAGTTGGATTGATTGAAAAATCTTTTGTCTCATAATATTGCATTCTTCCAAATGCTGCCAAGTGTAAACTCTGATGCGCTTTGGTATGTTTCGCTTTTTCTTTTCTATTTTTTTGGGCCTGATAAATATCTACATTATTATAAAGGATTATTAAGGTATATAGGCTAATATAGATTTACACAGACTAGATTCTTTAAGGATCAGACACAATCAGAAACTCAGTTTCTTTTCCAGTATTTATAAAAAAAGAATGAAAATAAAAAAAGGACATTTGAACCCCTTACAGGACATAGTGAATAATAACCCCAACCGAACAAAGACGCAGAATAATGTTTGGATGCACATAAAAAAAAGAGCCTTACAAAAACGCCTCCTTTTTTCTTTTCATTTTCTTTTTTTTTTTTTACAAAAATCTCGCCAACGCCACTCAATGGTAATCTCTTGCCTAGAGCAGGGCCTCAAAAGCCTGATATTTTTTACACTCTTTGTACAGTTTTGACCCTGAATCAACACACATTCTCAGATCTGATACTATTCAGTGCACAAAGAGGGAAGGAAGGGGGTGCTGTCGCCGCCGTCCACCCCGCCAGAGCGACCCGCCGCCCGCCTCCAAGTCCGAGTAAGAAACCAAAACCCAACCGAGGAAAGGTCCTCCATATTCATCTATTTAAAAGACAACAAATATTATATGTATACTATTTACAGTCGAAGATGTATTTTACACGTTGCTGTACAGGTAAGGCTCTTGCCTGACCGTGGTGGCCACGAAAATCACGCACACACAGTCCAGCAAGCACGCCGACATACACACACACACACACACACACACACACACACACACACACACACACACACACACACACACACACACACACACACACACACACACACACACACACACACACACACACACAAACACACACATACACACATACTGCCCAGCCAATCGACCAAGCGACTGTGCATCTACCTAGACGCTTGAAAAGGAGGATACGAGAGAGGTATTGACTTGTATGGCTTGACTCTTATGGCTGTCCAACACCCAGTTCGCGCTGGACAGATGTATATTCATGGGGTTTACTCTTAGAGTTTAAAAAGACTATGAAGGCTGTGATGGAGTCCAGGCCCTTGACCAGTGAGCCCACACACAATCATAACAGGCACAAGCGCACGTGGAAACACACACATGCGCACACGCTCACAAACACACACACATCACACACATCCTCAACCGATATTTACTCTGAGCTTGTCAAATAGCCATCAAGGCCATTGCAGCCGCTCTGCAAACAAACACATACACACACACACACACACACACACACACACACATACAGAAAAACGTGTGTACATACACACACACGCGCAGGCACACACACTAAACTACAGTGTTTAAGGTCCTGTTATGGGATCTCTCAGTTTTGATGCCGTTTGTCACACTACAGCGACCGGCGAGAGGCCGCAAAGGCCATGCAACCCAGTGTGGTTTACGGAAAGCCTCTTCATTCAATACAGTCTTTTAGCCCCCCTCTCTCCTCTCTTTCCATTCCCCCCCCCCCCTCTCTCTCTCTCTCTCTCTCTCTCTCTCTGCACATTCATGACACACTCCTCTGTTTGTCTGAGGAGAGTATTGGTTTGAATCGGTCGTGTTTGTAAAAAGGCTCTGCAGTGTTTCATCGTAGACATTCCAGTGCTTGTGGAGGTGGCGACCACCTCGTTCAGCACCCCAAGTGCTCTTGTGTTTTAGATCCCGCTTAGATCCGTGCTTCCAACGGCACACAGATTATTGTTTTTCGTTTTTTACCTCCCAAACCGGTTTGGTTGAGGTTCCCCGCACCGAGGCCCACTTCTGATAAGAGCTATACAAAAGATCCCTGCTTGCAATGCAGGTTTCTCCCTCATTATCTTGCTGATCTTCCCCCTGCCATCAGCAGCGCTTGTGGGCGTCATCCTACAGGGGGGGTGCAGCTCCATCTCCGATTGGTGTTTTGGGTAGAGGACATCTCCGCTGTCTGTTAGTCCCGCCCTCCCCCTGTCCATCAGGAAGAGCGTCCTCTACAGACTGCACTCGACGGAGCGCGCGCCACGCCGGGGACGGACATCACCGCCCTGATCCTTCTCCCCAAGCAGGTGGGTTGCTAGGATACAATAGCCACCCCCTCCGCGCTGACCAGCTGGCCTGTGGTTGGCTCGTAGGTTCCCGCCTGGTAGAACAGGTCGTTGGTCATGCCCCCGGGCTTGCGTCGGCGAATCAGGTGCTCGTATTCGTCTCTGCCGACCACCTGGCAGCGGTGGGAAATGGTTTGCACGTCGTTCTCGTCCTCGTGGCTAGACTGGTACAAAGCATTCTGGGTAGGGGAAGATGGAGGAGATGGAGAAGATGGAGAAAATGGAGAAGATGGAGATATGGAGAAGATAGACAGGTTGCGTCAATAAAAAAGCAATAAAGGCACAAAAACACCAGATTTAGATTTCCCATCAGTGTCGGTTTTGGTGACCAAAACCAGCTCGGTGTCTGGGGTTACCTTGCCGTCGCGGTGCCTCTTGCCCAGGCGGGTCTCCTCTGGGTGGTAGAACCACTTGACTCGGACCACCATGCTGGAGCTCCAGGACTCCCACAGGCTCTCCACCCGGCCCACGTAGGGCAGCTGGGGCCGGCCCGGGGAGAGGAACACGGCGCAGTCCCCCACGCGGACCGTCTCCTTGCCCCGCACGATGGCCTTGTAGAAGAGCTTCCTGGCTTTGCCCTTCAGACCCCTCCTCTGTTGGCACAGACAGCGTTTTTCAGTCTCTCGCTTGCCAGGGACATTAGCATATGCAATGTTTTGCTGGTTTCGGTCTGCCAGCAAGATTTAAATAAAACTGGTACAACAACCAACGCCGACGACAAACAAGACTTGTCCGCACGTGTGCAAAACACACCGTAGCTTTACAGTACACTGTCAACACACTTAGTGTGTAGACATTTAGCAACGCTACGGAGAGAGTCACAAAGCACACACAAGTCTATACATCACGCTCCGACTACAACACGACGCTTCCTTCCCCCTCCAGTGTTTCCCCGGGTTCTCACCTGCGTGGGGTTACCCGACCATTTCCACAGTTGTCGTCCTGGCAGGTGCGGAGCCACCCGGGTCAGCGGGTCGGGGGAGGACATCCTCTGCCGCTTGGCCGACGACTGCTCCTTGGCCGCGGGCTTTGGCTGCTGGTTCCCTGGATGGTTGAGGCCCGGCGGGTGGGAGTTCAGGGCGCCCTCCTTCTTTTTGACCTGGGATTTGGCCGCGCTATTGTTGGCCGCGACACCGCGACTGGAGACGTACTCCTGCCTGTCCTCCGTCCTCTCCGCCCTGCCCTGCCCCGACCCGGACATGGCCAGGGAGGCCTTGGCCGCGTAGGCGTGCGACGACGGCGGCGGCGGCGGGGGCGGGGCCGACGGAGGGGGGCCGGAGGTGGCGGCGGCGGCGGCGGAGTCGGGGCTCAGCGGGCTGGAGGTCAGGTGCTGCCGGCGCTTGTGCTTGTCCTGTTGGAGGAGCGCGCGGCGCAGCAGCACCGAGGAGGACTCCTCGTCGGAGGAGTACGAGGAGTCGTTGTCCGAGGAGCAGACGGAGGAGGAGGAGGAGAGGGAGCCCGAGGAGGAGGAGGAGGAGGTGGAGGAGGAGGAGCACAGGGAGAGGCGGGAGAGGAAGCGGCCGCCGGGCAGCGAGGCTGCGGCGGCGGCGGCGACGGCGGCGGCGGCGGCTGCGGTTTCAGCGCTCCTTCGCCTGTCGCGGTCTTGACCCTCTTCGTCGTCGTCTTCATCCAGCTCTGAGTACGAGCTCGGGCCGTCGCTGGCGTAGTCCAGACTGTAGTCCCCTCCGTGGCTGCTGGACAGAAGCCCCTTGCTCACGTGCTGGGCGCTTTTGGGCAGGGGGTGCGACTTGACCACGCCCACCTCCCTCGGCCCTCTCCCTTTCTTCCCGTCCTTCGCCGGCGGCGTCGGGTGGGCGTACCGCATCGGTGTTCCCGCGGCGGCCACGGACTTCCCGACCCGCCCTCCGCCCCCGCCCAGCCGGAGCAGGGCCTTGCTGTTCTTGGTCTTGGGGGACGTCACCCCCTCGTGGTCCAGCTTCACCAGGAACTGCCTCTTGTGGCGCTCGTTGGCGGGCTTCCGGACCGCGACGGCGGACGGCGTCGCCACCCCGCCGGCGGAGGAGGAGGAGGAGGAAGACACAGACGGGGCGGACTCCAGAAGACCGCCCAGAGAGGTCCCGGTTGCCGCGCCGACTGGCCGCGTCCCAGCGGAATTCCCACCGGCACCCGCGAAGGTTGCGTAACCGTTGGCGATGCTGCTGAAGGAGTCCACCTCGAACGGGGATCCGAAGATGCCTTTGAGGGGCGCGGCGGCAGCGGCGGCGGCGGCGGCGGCGGCGGCCGCAGGGTGGGGGGAGGGCCGCTGGAAGATCCCCAGGTCCCGCTCGCGGATCCTGCGCTGGGTCTTCCGGGACGTCCCGTTGAAGAGGAAGAAGTCCACCGGGGGTCTCTTCCTGGGGGCGGACCAGCTCAGGGGGCTGGCGGCCGTCTTGGTCGCGGCCCCCTGCACCGCCGGCACGCCGGTGGGGTTCTTGGGGATTTTCTTGGGCCTCCCGACTGAGGAGGGGGGAAAGGGAGACGGGGAAAGGAATCTCAGTCAGTGCGGGCTTCATGACACCCCTCTGAAAACAGGAGCTAGATTAATTATGAAACTGAACGCGCCTGAGAAACCGTATATCTCTATCAGCCCTAATTTCCCGCTTGGCCGGGTGAGTTTCAACGTATCCGTTTCACTGTGAGACAAACTTGGTCAACCTGTATGTACCTCCAGACTGATGTTCTGCAGGGCGACATGCGATGAGTTACGAGATGGCTAGTTAATGAGGCACAGCATACCAGTTGCGCAGTGCCATGATGTGATTAATGAGTTCACGTAGAGGGCAAAGGGTATACACTATGTGAATACATACTGTACGTCTAATTCTGTGGCCAAAGGCGTTTTAACAACAAATTTGATAATGAGTGTTAATAATAATTTATAAGAGACATATAAAGTATATATAAAGTATAAAATATATATAAAGTAAAGATAAAATATACTGTATAAATAAGTGTTGTCTCAAGTGTTGTCTCTTGTGTGTGCACGCAAGCTTAAAGTGTTTGTGTGTGTGTGCCTGCGTGCGTGTGTGTTTGTTTGTGTTTGTGTGTGTGTGTGTGCTTTTGTGTGTATTTGTTTGAGTATGTGTGTTTGGGTGTGTATATGTTGTATGTATGAGTGTGTGTGTTTGTGTGTGTGTGTGTGTTTGTGTGTGCGTATGTTTGTGTGTGTGTGTGTGTGCGTTTCTGTCTACATCAACTGGTTGGACCAGTACTGCCTCTATATGGGGGTCTGTTGGGCGGTGGGTTTTAAGGCTACAATGTCTGAGTGATGTTCCTGTGGTGAGCTGAATCTCCTCAGGCTGCCTCCTCAAGTGAAACGAGAGCCTGGCCACACCTAGCACATACACAGGTCAGTGTCTGGCCACAACATACCATCAGACTCTGCAGTAGTATACTATAACACTGCCAAATGGGAGGCGGGTTTTCCCTTTGCCTTGCGTTCGTTCGAATTGGAGCAGAAGTATTTTAACAGTCTCCGAGACGTTTGACTAGATTTCACTCGGGTGGTGATATTTTGATGCCTCACCTGGCCTCTTCTCTTGGGGCCTCCCTGCGGCCTCCCCATTGGTTGATTTTTCCAGCTGTGTTTCCCTGTTGTCCTTGGCGGAGCTCCGTCTCCCGCGGCGACCGGATGAGGTGAGAAGAGCCGGCGATGGCTCCGCACCTGGTAGAGGAGCGATCGTTAAAGACATGAGCAGAGTTGACGACATTACCAGGGCACAACTTATCTAGGCCTGTTTGACATACAAACAACATGTATTTGGTTGTTTGTTTGTTTTTTAGTTTCTTTCTGTGTGTGTGTGTGTGTTTATCTAGCTGTTTGTCTGTTTTTTTGTTTGTTTGTTAATATCTGTCTTTCTTCAGTTTGATCCTCTCTCTCCCTCTCCCTCCCTCCCTCCCTCCCTCCCTCCCTCCCTCCCCCTCTCTCCCTCTCTCTCTCTCTCTCTCTCTCTCTCTCTCTCCCTCCCTCCCTCCCTCCCTCCCTCCCCCTCTCTCTCTCTCTCTCTCTCTCTCTCTCTCTCTCGCTCTCTCTCTCTCTCTCTCTCTCTCTCTCTCTCCCTCTCTCCCTCTCTCCCGGCCCAGCGGCCTGCTACTCACAGTGGACCTGGTACCCTGGGGGGAGCACTCTGACGTTGGGGAGAGAGATCCGTCCCCGGTCGCCGTCGTCAAACTCCACCATGACACTGCCCCCCTTCTCCTCCTCGCCCGGACCCCCTGCACAAGACACACACGCAGTTCAATTAAATTGAATTGAATTAAATAAAAATACTTGATTAGTGATGACAAGCTCGAAAACAAACACATGTTTTATTTTAGA
The DNA here is from genome assembly GCF_902167405.1 of Gadus morhua. Lineage (NCBI taxonomy): Eukaryota > Metazoa > Chordata > Actinopteri > Gadiformes > Gadidae > Gadus > Gadus morhua. Next base: position 13,747,354 of record NC_044065.1, read on the forward strand.
TGGGCATGAGTTTCTACACACGCACACAGACACACACAACCACACACACACACACACACACACACACACACACACACACACACACACACACACACACACACACACACACACACACACGTGTGTGTGTGTGTGTGTGTGTGTGTGTGTGTGTGTGTGCGTGTGGGTGTGCATCACGCGTCACGTGGCCTCACCTCGCTGAACGTATCCAGGGTACAGGCAGCGGGAGCGCTCGCTCCAGTACGCACACACCCTGGTCCCGGCCGTCAGGATGGACTCGCTCTGAGGCCGCACGTCCAGCACCTGAAAAGAGCGGTCCAGATGAGGTCAAACACAGAGCTGGCGCAACACACACACAGCTGGGTGATATCACCCCCACCCACCCCCCCCCCCCCCCCCCCCCCCCCCCCCCCCCCCCAAAACAGCCCTCCCCCCCACACACACACACACACACACACACACATTCCACACCAATCCGGACAAAGCCCGGTGGTTACACTTAATGTTTCCTGCGGTTCGTTCCCGAGCTGCGGCTCAGATACTGGAGAACGGCGTATTTTTTTTTAATTTGAAACAGGTGTGAAAATGTTGGGTTTCAGGGAGGAGAAAAAAAGCGTGATGGAGGGCAGATACTCACAGCTTCCTGCAGCAGCTGCTCCAGAGAGTAGATCCTGGGCCTGTTGGCGCGTTCTCCTTCTATCACCACACTGAATCTACAGCAGAGGGAGAGAAGGAGAGAGAGAGAGAGAGAGAGAGAGAGAGAGAGAGAGAGAGAGAGAGAGAGAGAGAGAGAGAGAGAGAGAGAGAGAGTGAGAGGGAGGGAGCAGGAGGGAAAGAGTGTGAGGATAATACACTTTGTTTTGTCCCAGACTTCAGAGCTTCGATGAATGACGGTCAATGGCCGTTTACACTCCCAACAGTTCAATTATAGAAATGCCATTTTTTATTTTGGTATTTCAATCATTTTGTTGTCAAGCAATGTGTCTGTTATGGTAAACTAAACTACACTGCACTACTACATATTATGCTTAACAAAGTTAAGCATAATATAACTTCGTTAAGCATGAACTACAGACCAAAATGAACTACAGCCGAGTCACAACACTATGTCCCTCTTGATCTAAGGATCCTACTCTACAATAAACCAAACTATGCTTCGCTATGCGAGTCTATGCGGGACAATACTACATTAAGCTAACATAAGCTATGCTATGCCACACTAAGCAACTATAAACCATGCAATGCTAGGATAGGCTATGCTATGCTAGGGTATGGTACACTTGTGATTCTGTGCTATGCTATGCTAGGCTAGTCGACACCTAACTCACATAAACTACGCTATGTGTTGCAAGGCTAGTCTTGGTTGGGATTGGCTACACTAAGCTAACCTAAAAGCAGTTAAGCAGGGCCTTACATGTCGGGCAGGTCCAGCGTGTGGACACAGGCGGCGTACAGAAGCTCGTCCTCCTTGGAGATCAGGATCTTCAGTCCGTCCACCAGCATCTCTTTACTCAGCACGCAGTTAGGCAGCGCTGGGGAGAGAGAGAGAGAAGATGAAGCGATAACACAGGGAGATCACACGAGAGCGAGGGAACGTGTGTTTTGTGTTTTGATGCGTGTGCATATGTATTTTGATATGCATTGTGCATGCCTTCAACACAAACACACACACACAACACATACAGTTAGCCACGTATTTGTATGTGCGTGTGAGTTTGTGTTTGTTTTTTTTCTTTTTCCTGTCACACAATACTAAATTATGTTGTTCTGTTTGTTTCGTGTTCGAGTGGCCCGTGTGTTTGTCCTTTTGCCACTGCATGTGCACATTTGCATATCGGTGTGAAATTGTGTTTGCACATCCATAAATCTATCACTTACATACACACCCACACGTGGGTTTCTGTTTCTGTGTGTGTGTGCGTGTGTTTGAGTGACTGAGTGTGTGTGTGTGTGTGTGTGTGTGTGTTTGTGTGTGCTTGCGTCTGTGCGTATGAGTGAGTGCGTGTGTGTGTCGTGTATGTGCTTGCTTTCTTTTGTGTGTGTGTGTGTGTGTGTGTGTGTGTGTGTGTGTGTGTGTGTGTGTGTGTGTGTGTGTGTGTGTGTGTGTGTGTGTGCTTTCATGTGTGCGTGTGTGTGCGCTTCTTGTCTGGTCACATGGTCCTCACCAGGTATTCTAGAGGGCATGTTGGGAGGAAGGAGGTCCTGGTCCTCCTCCTCCTCTTCCTCCTCCTCCTCCTCCTCCTCTTCCTCCTCCTCAGAGAAGCTGCTCTCCTCGTCGAGGTGGAAGCCGTCGTCCGCGGCGAAGCTCTCAAGGAGGCGGCTCACCGCATGCCCCGTGGCCTGAGGGCGCAAGGGGAAAACAGGATGTGATGTCATACAGACAGGATGCCGGACGTGGCTTTCATCATCTCCAACGCCTCCATTCAAGCTTGAAGTGAGGCAGGAACTTCAGGTGATCAAATCCGAGAATTCCCCCAACCCCACCCTCCTCCACCCCAAACCCCCGCCCCCGCCACCACCCTCCTCCCCTTCTCCAGATCCTCAGAAGTGGACTAACCCGACTACCAGGAACACACGTCGTAACTCCAACGCCCAGCTTTACTGTAACTGGCTGTGGAGAACTCGACCATAGCCTGACAGGCCTCACGTTATTGGGAAGTTCTGAGGAACAGAAATTGTTTCCTCGATGTGTGCTTTCATTGTGCCTCGCTCGTAAGTGGCTTTGGATAAAAGCCGTCTCCTAAATAGACTAAATTAGAGGTTTAGTGTAATGGATTTTAATGTATCCTTCGGTGTTCCTTTTTTTCCCCCCACAGAAGCGGGATAAAGAGGATGTTCCGGGACGTTTACATATCAAGTGAAGAGCGCACACACACACATGGATGCCTAAAAATGGACATGCACAAACAACCTGTGCAGACGGGTTTCCGCCAGTTTATCTAATGTTAAGTGTGACGGGGATTTGAAGACAGCTCACTAAACAGGTTCCTGCATGGCGAGGACCACGTGTTCATAAAAACCTACAGGTGATGCGTGTCTGTCTGTGTGTTTGTCTGTCGGTGTTTTCAAACGTAGTTTTCCACATTAAGGGATCATATATTTTACTGACAGAAGGCTCATCACCTCAGGGCATGGAAGATCTTTCACTTTATTTGTTGTTACGGGTGTGTCTTAGTGTGGCGGGGTTGGTGTGTGTTCAGGTGTACCCGTTAAAGTTCATCGCAGCTGTATAACTAGAGTCGTTCAATGTACGCACATGAGTGTGAATATACAGATGACTTGCGTGGGTGGATATAGACAGTTAAATAGTTTGAAAGCTTCATAAAGGCTGCCTCTTACCCACTGATGTGAATGTGGGCTCAAGAGTCGTGTGTAGGTGTGCTTGACATTCGTTTGAGTGTATTCTGTCCTTGCGTTTGTGTGTGTGTGTGTGTGTGTGTGTGTGTGTGTGTGTGTGTGTGTGTGTGTGTGTGTGTCTTAATAAATCTAACTATAGAAGTGTTGCACATCCATTTCTATGTAGCTTCAAATTCTACAGCAAACTTTCACTCACTCTATGTGTGTCTTTGTGAGACCGAACAAGAGAGAGAGAGACAGAGAGGCAGAGGGAGAGAGAGAGGGGGTGGGGGGGCTGCAGGCTTGCATTGGGTGTGTTTGGGAATATGGTCGTTGTCTTTGTTCTCCTGTTTGGTTCATAGCTATGTGTTTTTTGGACATTCCTTTGTGATGAATCCAATACCAGGAACCTCGAGGCAATCCTAACAAACATCCACAGCACTGCTTTGGCAACAACTGCCCACATAAATAACACAGTGTGAACACACACACACACACGCAGGCACACACACACACACACACACACACACACACACACACACACACACACACACACACACACACACACACACACACACACACACACACACACACACACACACGCACACATGACTGAGCTCACATTCAAATCCTTTGAATATTAGCATCTGACAATGAAATGTCATTTGACTACATCAAATATGGAACGATTATAACCAGTGGCGCACTGGCCATCTGTGAGTTCTGGAGAATTACAGGGCCGGCCTGGCCCGTTCCGTGAGCCATTCGAATTGGGATGAATTGATAAATTAATTCATTAATGTTGAAATAAAATTTTACAGAAATTGTACGACCACAGGGACCGTCTATGGCTGTTAGACCGGTCCAACGAGGAGGGCTTTGAAGTCCCAGCAAGGCCCGGATAATCGCTGATCTACCCGGCAGGTTTTGCATGGTTTGGCAGCGTGGTGGTTATTCTTCTGGCTTCATGCGGGGTGTTTATGTTAAACGTTTTTTCTTTGTGAGCTAATAAGGAAGTAGTGGATGAAACGACGGACGGCCTTTCGAAAACTCCCTTCTTTTTTTTTATGCGTCGGTTGAAGTACAAAGCACACGCGTGCATGCGTGTGCGTCGACGAGAGACGACCGTGATGACGACCCGAAGCCTGTTCGGCGGCGGCTTTGATCCAAAGGTCAGCGTGCTACGCTCTCAGACGTGCAGAGACATGATACCCCGTGCGTCGCTCAAGTGTTCTTTAAACAAACCCGCCGCACTCGTTTGAGTGGCTTCTATCACGGGGGACACACATGATGACGGGGGGGGGGGGGGGGGAGAGGAGATGGCACGCAACGTGTCACCACAGTACACCGGCTCTCCCTTCCAAATCACCCACCTGCTTGCTTCTGTTGCGACATCCCCGGAAGATCTCCTCCCTCTGGCTTCTCATCCACTGGTCTCTCCTCTGAAACAAGCACACCACCCACAAACAGCTGTTAGCTGGAAGCCATAAAGGCAGGGTGTTTTCCCCCCTCTTCAAGTGGTTTCATCCACTGCGACCTACGCTACATTTTTTCGTAATTTATGGGGTTGAGGTATCTTGCTCAAGGGCGCCTGCTTTTTGGTCATGGTTCGTTGGGGTTCAAACCCCAAACTATTCAGCAGGAAGTCAAACTTCTTTTAAAATAATTCTTGTGCTCTGTCTTGTTAGTTCATTTCTTTTAGTACAAATAAAATACACCCTCTTACCTTTCCCAGAATGCCGTGTGCTTCTGAACTCTTGGCTTCTTTATTGAACCTGTGCAAATCAGCCACAGCGACCAGGTTACCCCGGCCATCGCTGAAGCTGTTGTCCAGGGACGAAGCCCCCCAGCTGGGGAGACACTGCCTCTTGAAGCCCTGGTGATCCGGGTGCTCCATCTCTGTGCTCACAAGGCTTGGTCTACCTGGAGCTCTCCTGGCGACTGTACTTGGCAGGCTCACAACACCTGGAGGAACAGGAAGTGCGACAGGAAGGTACCAATAAGACATAATCCCGGAGGTGATATGAAGTCACACATTTTGGATTATTTATTCACGATCCTTCAACTTCTCTCCAGAGTGTAATGTGAGACGCTTGGTGGTGTGACGATTCTAACCTGCTGGTTCAGATCTCTTTCTCCTGGCTTTCTGATTGGCTTGAAGTCTGGAGGAGGAAGATGAAGATGATCCAATCGCAAACGGTCTCCTGGGGGCCTCCTTAGAGAACGAGGTCACCTTGATGTTGGAGGTCTCCTCTTCACTGTTGTAGCTGCCATCGTCGTCCTCCTCTGTCGGGGTCCCAATATGAATACAATTAGTAAACGAATCAATGATTCAATTGAATCAATCATTTATTCAATCAGTCAATCAGTAGGGACAATCAAAACGGCAGCACTTTCAACAAATGCTTAATGAGTTGCATGATGAGACGTATCGATGGCAAGCTCTCAACGCATCGCTG
>NC_044065.1:13758145-13760645 GCF_902167405.1 Gadus morhua
GTGTGTGTGTGTGTGTGTGTGTGTGTGTGTGTGTGTGTGTGTGTGTGTGTGTGTGTGTGTGTGTGTGTGTGTATGTGTGTGTGTGTGTGTGTGGAAGGGAGGGGGGTACGTGATCCTGTGTGTGTGTGTGTGTGTGTGTTTGTGTGTGTGTGTGTGTGTGTGTGTGTGTGTGTGTGTGTGTGTGTGTGTGTGTGTGTGTGTGTGTGTGTGTGTGTGTGTGTGTGTGTGGAAGGGAGGGGGGTACGTGATCCTGTGTATGTGTGTGTTTGTGTATGTGTGCATGGAAGCAGGGGGGTGCGTGTGTGTGTGAGTGTGAGGTGTGTGAGGGAGAGAGAGAGAGAGAGAGAGAGAGAGAGAGAGAGAGAGAGAGAGAGAGAGAGAGCGGGTGTGCCGTCTGCGTGGCGACGTGAGCAGGAAGGGGAGGTGAGAGTTGTGCCGCGGGATCGTTCATCACTGTGATAACTTTACACGGCCGACTTTGTCCGTTCGCATTAACACGCGCCTCAGGTCCTCCGCCGGCCAGCACGTAATCAATGCAAGTGATAAATATGATTAAATATGATTAATGGTGATTAATGAAGGGGCCCATCCCTATTCCCATTGCCTATTTACACAAAACCCCTCCCTGCGCCCCTTACACCACCGAGTGTCGGATGTGCGTGTGTGTGTGTGTGTGTGCCACGGGGTTTCTAAGTGACTTTATGTAGCCGCGACATGCTTTAACATCCAGTCCGCTGAGTAAGCACGCAGTCGACAGCGCGGCGCGCGGGAATCAATTCATCTCATTAAGGAGGAGCGTTGAGGAGGGAAACGTGTCCCGCCGTCTCCCGCCTCATGGATTGTGTTCGCTGGCGACGTGTCGGTCATAAGGGAGAGGACCCCTTACCTGAGTCTCTTGGTGCCGTCTGGGTTGGCCGGGCCCCCGGGGGGGGACTTGCGTTTGCGGGGCCGCCCTGGGCCCCTCCGCGCTGGACTTCTGGATCTGTCCTCCTTCCTGGATGTGGAAAGAGAGGGAGAGAGAGAGAGAGAGAGAGAGAGAGAGAGAGAGAGAGAGAGAGAGAGAGAGAGAGAGAGAGAGAGAGAGAGAGAGAGAGAGAGAGAGAGAGAGAGAGAGAGAGAGAGAGAGAGAGACAGAGAGAGGAGAGAGAGAGAGAGAGAGAGAGAGAGGTGATCAGGACAGCAATACAAATTATAAACAGCAGTGCTTCTGCTGATCCAGTGCCATCAGGAGTGCGGCAGCCAGGATGTCCTGATAAAATCAGACACAATGTGTTTGTATACAAATCCTGTGTGAAAGCACAGAGAAGGCCTCTGTCTATTTCTTCCTGGATGCAGGCCGAATAAAAAGATCTGAGGTTCTCTGTCTGTCTGTGTGTTTGTGAGTCTGTGTGTGTGTGTGTGTGTGTGTGTGTGTGTGTGTGTGTGTGTGTGTGTGTGTGTGTGTGTGTGTGTGTGTGTGTGTGTGTGTGTGTGTGTGTGTGTGTGTGTGTGAGTCTGTGTGTGCGTGTAGAGGGTAGGGGAGAGGGGCTCGAGTGTTTGTGTGTGTATGTGGGGGGGGGGTTGTGTGGTGGAGGGGGGGTTAGTTGTGTGTGTGTGGGGATGGGGGGTCCGTTGTGTGTGTGTTTCCTCACTGGTGGTCATGCTTCCTCTGCAGCTTGGCCATCTCCCTCTGCTTCTCTCTGTAGCGCCGCTGGATCTCCGCGAGCTGGACGCGCATGGCTAGCTCCTCCCCCCCCATCGTCTCCATGGAGCCCTTCACCGGACACACCTGTGAGCCCCGCACACACACACACACACACACACACACACACACACACACACACACACACACACACACACACACACACACACACACACACACACACACACACACACACACGCCCACACACACATTTAACAATTTTAAAAATGTACCACGTGCGACACAGAAAACACAAAGAAATGCTAATTAAACGGCAAATAAACTGAATGACATGTCTGGCCGTGGACATATAATGTTTGTTAAATACTGAGTTTGTCTCTGTTTTTATTAATTTTTTTCTTCTCACCGGCCCATGCCGTGGAGTCCAGTTGAACTTCCTGCGCAGGTTGAGCCTCTCCCTGATTGGACACTGCTGCTCCGCCTCCATATGCACAGGCCCCGCCCTCATCTCCAGGGCACGGGCGGCAGCCAGGGTAGCAAGGCTGTGGAGGTCGAAGGTCAGCTTGTCTCCACCTTAAGAGCAACATGGTGAGAGAGAGGAGGATGAGCAAACTTGTGTGTGTGTGTGAGCATGAGTGAGTGTGTGCGTACATGCATGTGCGTGTGTGTGTCTGCATGTGTGTGTGACTGCGTGTGTGTGTATGTCTGTGTGTGTGCGTACTTCTGTGTGTGTATGCTTTGACCAGACGAGGACACTGTAACAATGTTGTGCGATGAACAGATTTATTGATGGAGCAATAAAGATGTTGTCAGTTGTGAAAAGTGTTCATATTTATGATATAAGCTGCACAGTTGTGT
>NC_044065.1:13773145-13775645 GCF_902167405.1 Gadus morhua
AGAGAGAAGAGAGAGAGAGAGAGAGAGAGAGAGAGAGAGAGAGAGAGAGAGAGAGAGAGAGAGAGAGAGAGAGAGAGAGAGAGAGAGAGAGAGAGAGGAGAGAGAGAGAGAGAGAGAGAGAGAGAGAGAGAGAGAGAGAGAGAGAGAGAGAGAGAGAGGAACAGAGCTAGTCGAGAGTCACAGAGAGGTAAAGAGAGGCAGCAGGATGAAAGACGTCCATGTTATCAGATGAGGGAGAAATGAATAGAGGATATTGAATGTAGAATTGTGAATGCCTGCCTTCTTCTGTGACTGTGTGACCATCTCTTTCCGTATAGCTGCTCCTTTGGGTTTATATGTGTGTGTGTTTGTGCGTGTGTGTGTGTGTGCATATGTGTAAGTGTGTGTTTGTGTGAGGGTATGGGTGTTTGGGTGTGTGCGTGTGTATGTATGCTTGTGTGGGCCTAAAAGAGAGAAAATACAGTATGTATGTGTGTGTGTGTGTGTTTTTAAGTAAGAAAGTATACTAAATGTGTGTGTGTGTGTGTGTGTCTTAGAGAGATAGTGTGTGTGTTTGTGTGTGTGTGTGTGTGTGTGTGTGTGTGTGTGTGTGTGTGTGTGTGTGTGTGTGTGTGTGTGTGTGTGTGTGTGTGTGTGTGTGTGTGCGTGTGTGTGTGTGTGTACCTCATGAGCATCTCCCTATCTCGGTCCAGGTGGTGAAGGTTAATCTGCTCTTCTGTCATCCTCTTCCTCTCCTCCGCCTCGCGGCCAAGGGGGTAGACTGGCCGGGACACACCTGGACCAGAAACACCACCGACCAATCAGCACAGAGCCACCTAATCACCTGACCTATCCCAGTCATGCCCCCTGCCTAGTTTAGCTTAAGGCTCTCTGTCCGGAAACAGAGACTAAGTAATTTATTTTTCAGTAAAAAATTAAATTTGGTTGAAAGTAAAAGAATCTGGATTACATTTGAGATATGGAAATATCGGCATTAAAAAGATAACCAGTCATTAAAATGTTATCTGATAGGAAGACAAATTAAAACACATTAATATATAATATATATATATATATAATATATATATTCTTATACATTTTTTATAGTAACTGAATGGAATAATCCAATATGTTCCCCACAGAAATAACAATTAGCCTTGGCTTTAACGACCAAACACTATGAAAAGCATGGTTTAGTAATGTTGTGAAACATAAACGCGCTACTGGATCCTATTTCGAATCCAACAACCCTGAATCGCCTCAACAGCAGATGTCTGCATTGTTATCTCCTGCCACAGATACACAGTAACGTGCTGATTCACAGCGGTCAAGGCCGGTACCCCGCCCTATCACAGAGCACAATAACACTTTGTAATAGGGGAGTGGGAGCCATGAAGATAACATAATGAACTGTAGAAGCATATTTACACAAGCATTATCACATTCACGCCGGAACGAACGGAAAAAACCCGCCTGAGGTTTGAAGGCAGAGAGCAGACAAGTCGAGGAGAGGGTGAGACCCTGTGACCGCGTGAACTCTGACCTTTCATGCTGGGCAGCACCCTGCCCTGGCGCCCGTGCCCGGCGGGGGCGTCCTGTAGCCGGTGCGGGGGCCGGGCCACGGCCACGGCGATGCCCACGGGGGGCTGCCTCACCTCCCCCTCCGGACCCTCGCCCGCCTCCTTCCCGCCGCTCTCCGGCCGCTCCCCCTCCCCCGAGGAGGCGGAGCCTCGCCGCGGGGGCAGCGTCTGCTTGGGGGGCAGGTCCTGCAGGGCGCCGTGGCTCCTCCCGGCCCCCCTCTCCCTCTCCCGCTCCGCCCGCTCCCCCGAGCCCCCCTGCTGCTTCAGGCAGCCCAGCCCCCCGAAGGGGCTCCGCTGGGGCAGCATCAGGGGCTGCTGGGAGCTGTAGTTCATTAGGCTCTTCATGGCGCTGCCCTCGCCCTCTGTGGCGGTGGGGGGGGGGTGGAGCTGGGAGGACTGGTTCTGGTGGGGGTGGGGGTGGGGGTGGTGCTGCTGCTGGGTGGTCTGGCCCTTCTGGGTTTCCCCTTTGCCCTCGCGGGGGCCGGCAGGGGCGTCGTGGTGGCAGGTCTTCCTCTGGTCGTCCTGGTGGTCGCTCCGGGACCCCCAGGGCTGCTGGCAGGGCCCCGTGTGACCCGCGTCCCTCACCTTGTCCTGGGGGCCCGCCCCGTGGCTGCTGTGCTGCTGGTGGCGTATCCTGGCCACCTTCTGGCCCTCCCGCTGGGTCCCCGCCCCGGCCCCGACCTTCCTCTCAGGAGGGGGGCCGGGGTGGGAGCAGTCCCTGAACGGAGGCGTGCGGGCGTAGGGGCCGCTCTTGGACACGCCGTGGCCCGTGCTCCGCTGGGGGCCCCCCTGGCCCTCGAGGGGCAGGGAGGGGCGGTGGGCGTCCCGGGCCTCCGCGTCCCTGGAGGACGAAGGGGCCTCCAGCCTGCAGGACCCCAGCCCCGTCTGAGGGCCCGGGGCGGGGTTGGTTTTGTGCTGGGGCTGGTTGACCTGGCTCCAGT
>NC_044065.1:13783145-13785645 GCF_902167405.1 Gadus morhua
GTGTAACATGTGTGTGTGTGTGTGTGTGTGTGGGGGGGGGTATTATTGTGGCTCCCTTTTGGGGCTAAAATGGAGCAGGGCAATGGATGGAGACGGGGGGGAGGGGGGAAAGAGCCGGGGGTAATTGGGGGGGTCGGCAGGAGGGGGAGGAGGCAGGGTTGGGTTGTGCCACGGGGTTGGCGGGGTTTCGGGGGTGGGGGAGGGGCATCGGCACCGAATTCTGGTTTCAATTATGGTCGCGTGTTGTTGTTAGTCATTGACCTTCATGTAAGGTTTGTGCCAAAGACTAATTTCAATACAAATTTAAATTAGCTCGCACTCGCATAAATTAATGTTGTTTTTTTCTCTTGTCCCAAATGTACGATTTTGGAAGTCGGAACAATCAAAGACAGATGTGAGACTCGCAAAGGAGACATTTCGGTAAAAACACTGAATCAGGAGTCTCTCTCTCACACATCAACGCTCTCTCTCTCTCTTTCTCTCTTTCTCCCTCACTCTCCATTTACACACACACACACACACACACACACACACACACACACACACACACACACACACACACACACACACACACACACACACACACACACACACGCACACACACACACACAACACACACATGCATGTGCACCACAGTGTGCCCTGGCTGCTGTGCACGGCTAGCCTGTGCACAGCGCCAGTTAAACCACTTAATGACCCAGTCTTTATCTAATCCCACACCGAGGCCTGGAATTAACCAGACACTCCTGCACTCTGGGCTGCTCTGCATGCCTGCGTGTGCGTGTGTGCACGTGTGTGTGCGTGTGAGTGTGTGTCCCTGAGTGAGTGTTTCGATATGTCGGTGCTTACGTTTGAAATCATGTGTCTCATATATATATAAATATATAAAAATGTATATGGTCTGGGTATGCATGTGTGTGTTTATAAATGTGTGTGTGTATGAGTCCATGGTTGTGAGTGTGTGTGTGTGTGTGTGTTTGTGTGTGTGCGTGTGTGTGTGTGTGTGTGTGTGTGTGTGTGTGTGTGTGTGTGTGTGTGTGTGTGTGTGTGTGTGTGAGTGTGTGTGTGTGTGTGCGTGTGTGTGACCCTGAGTGATTCTATAAGAGCCTATTTATCTGTCTATGTGCATATATGAGGTCAGCGTGTGCGTGCTTCGTCGCGCATGTGTCTGTGTGTGTGTGTGTGTGTGTGTGTGTGTGTGTGTGTATGCATGCGTGTGCGGCCCGTGTGTGTTCCCTCGTGCGCCGCGCATATGTGGCCCCTTACCTTCGTGTGTGTGGGGGAACCAGATGGGCGAGGCACTGGAGTGGGGGCCGCCCCTGTAGGAGGGGGAGGCCGGGGAGGCGCTGGGCCCCGAGGGGTGAGGCTGGTGCGGGGGAGGCGACCCCAGACTACTGGTCAGGAAGGAGCCCATGAAGGAAGCACCTGAGGGAGGACAGACAGACAGACAGGCCGTGAGTCCACGTGATAGGAGGACCTCAGGGGAGGGGGAGGAGTCAGGTGGCTTCACCACGGTGACCTCCGCTGCAGCGGAAGCTTTAACTCCTACAACAACAACACAAGGTGAAGCCAATGGAACATATGCATGTACAACGCTGATTAAAGAGTAGGCGTAACTGTAGGCAGAAATAGCTTTGATTCAGCTTTTTTTATTTCCACTTTTTTTCATTTGGACAGGATATAGGAAGTGACTGTGCTGGAGTTGGAAGGTCGCTGATGAGACTTCGTCTTTGAGCATCTGGGTTGAGGCAAAGGAAATGAGGAATGCCGCACTTCTATCCAAAAACCAATGTGTTGGCAGGTGCGTGAAGTGTGTGTGCAGCAGCGTCTCTGTGACTCAGAGGATGCAGTCGTTTGTGGAGATGGGAAGCCTTTAAATACCAGGTGCAATGTTTTACCCGTCGTGCTTTTTAATAATTATTTTGTCAAAATAATCTAAAATCAACCTTCCACGTCCACAAAGAAATACACTGTTACCTATCATAACATTTCAGTGATAAAATGGTGGGTAGGTATAATATGAAGCTATGATGGAGAACGTATGCAATTAGCCATTTAGCAGAGTAGGTTTGCATAATTTGAATTCAACACACACCACTTTGGGAATTGTCCATTTGGGAGAATTATTACAAAATATATGCTAAAAGTTATTAATAATATTCTCAATTCCATATATTTTATTGGAAGTACGCACAAGCCAAATGTCGTCATGTACGGCGTAAACTGGGAATTGTCCATTTGGGAGAATTATTACAAAATATATGCTAAAAGTTATTAATAATATTCTCAATTCCATATATTTTATTGGAAGTACGCACAAGCCAAATGTCGTCATGTACGGCGTAAACTATTTAATATCAACCATTCTTCTCTGCATTTTAAAGCTAGCACCACACTATTGACTAACTGCCTCAAATAGAGCTAATATTATATTTTTTCCCCTGGCAGGAAAAACAGAGATGTGTGTTTCTCTCTCTCTCTCTTTCTAACCTAGTTCTCT
>NC_044065.1:13793145-13795645 GCF_902167405.1 Gadus morhua
TATCTTACCACAGAAACAAGCTTTTTTCAAAGTAGGAGGAGAGGAGGGGGGGTCACAGGAGACTGCTTCTGTTGCCTCGGTCGGAGCGAGACACAAACGGTTTGTTCACGGCCGTAATGAAAAGCACAAGGTTGCTGATGTTTCTGGAAGGCCTGCGGTGAGAGTAAATTATTGCAATAGGTCTTAGAAGTTTTGTGTGTTTGTCCATGCATGTGTGTGTGTGTTTCTGTGTGTGTGTGTGTGTGTGTGTGTGTGTGTCTGTGTGAGTATACGTGCACGCGCGTTTGCTTCTGTGTGTGTGCGTTTGTGCGTGTGTATGTGTGTGCCAGAACATGTTTTTGTGTGTGTGTGTGTGTGTGTGTGTGTGTGTGTGTGTGTGTGTGTGTGTGTGTGTTTGTGCGTTTTCACATATATGTGTGTGATAGTGTGCGTGTTTGTGTGTGTGTGCGCTTTGAGTGCCTCATAAATGTACTCTGACAGGCCTGGTCCCAGCCTCACATGCCGGTAACACAGTCATTCAGTCTGAGGATATTGACTGGCCATGTCTCCCCAATTACCTTCCCCCCCCCCCTGCACCAAAAAACAGGGACCTCATGGACTCCACAACTATAACCCTGGACTGGGGAGGGGGGGGCAGCGGTGTGTTTCGTCATCATGCCTTTTTATAATCACAAGAAGTCACTGATATTTTTCGAAGGGGATGGAATGGAACCTTGAACACTAGCTGTTGGCTTAAGTTTATTATGGGTGTAGTTTATTTGAGACGGCTAACATAATGTTAATTATCACATTAGGTACCATAACTAGGTTATAACCACCCCCGTTTGGTGCTTCTCAGAAAGTTCTGGCAGTAAAGCCCCGTACAGTCTGTTCCGATACTGTCTGTTGTGATACACCGACCGTGAACCTCGAGATCGTTCGTTAAAATAGAACTGTGGTGGCAACAAAACACCTACACTCTTTCTGCACCAGCATGCGCACAATGCCTCAACTTCCTCACACACCACAGAGTCCTATCTGCTTCAACAGATGTGTGTGAGTGTGTGTGTGTGTGTGTGTGTGTGTGTGTGTGTGTGTGTGTGTGTGTGTGTCTGTGTGTGTGTGTGTGTGTGTGTGTGTGTGTGTGTGTGTGTGTGTGTGTGTGTATCTGGCTCTGTGTGTGTGTGTGCATGTGTATGTGTGTGCGTGTATTTGTGTGTGTGTGCACCTGATTGTGTGTGTGAGCGCGTGTGTGTGCTTGTTTATTTGTGTGTGTGCGTGCATGTGTGTGTGTATGTCTGTGTGTGTGTGTACACGTACATATATATGTGTGTGCACGCGTGTGTGTGTGCGGTTTCTAAACCAGCAAGCTGCCTAAATTAGACCTTCAACGGCTCACAGCCCAGGTGTTGCCGAGTGTGTGCGCACCAGGCGTGTGTGAGGTCGCCAGACGCTCTGCGTGTGTGAGTGTGTGCCGGTGTGTGTGAGCCAGTGTGTGTGAGACAAGGGATGTTCGAGGGGAGGTGAACAGGAGAGACGGGGGTGGGGGGGGGGGATTAGTGGACAGAGAATATTGGAGAGTTAGCGATAGAGAGACATTGAGAGAGAGAGAGAGAGAGAGAGAGAGAGAGAGAGAGAGAGAGAGAGAGAGAGAGAGAGAGAGAGAGAGAGAGAGAGAGAGAGAAGGGGGGGGATAGGAAGTAAAGAATGAGCAGAAGTGTCAGGAAACAAAACAGAAGCAGGCAGTGGAGAGAGTGAAATGAGAGAGAGCAGACGCGGAGAGAGAGAGAGAGAGCGAGACAGTGAGCGAGTGAGCGAGCGAGGGAGCGAGAGAGCGAGACACTAGTAAGAGAGAAAAAAGAGACAGAGAGAATTCCGAGGGAAGGGAGGATCACCCGATTTAACCTTCACTCAGCCAGGCTTTGTCGTTCCTCACGCTGAAGCACTGTTGTGAAATACGTGCGTTTCAGATTTTTTTGTCTTTCTTTTTTCGGCAATAAGGCATCACAGTGGAGCTGTAGTCAACTACTGAGAGGGAGGAGAGCAGATAGAGCGAGCATGTGTGTGTGTGTGTGTGAGAGAGTGACGGAGAGGGAGAGAGGGAGAGAGAGAGAGGCAGAATATGTGGGAAAAGTTGAATGAGGAATAGGAGTATAATTAAAAGAGGGGATCCCGGCTAGAAGTGACAGCCGTGTGAGACTTATTCTAACCGTTGTGATGAGGCAAGACATGGGAATACACACACACACACACACACACACACACACACACACACACACACACACACACACACACACACACACACACACACACACACACACACACACACACACAGGCACAAACAATACACAAGCTCACAAACGCACATGTACACACAAATAAAAACACACAAGGAACGATACACTCACTCACACACAAACCAACACACACGCACACATACACACAAGGTTAGATACACAAAGCAACACAAAGAAAAGGATATGTGCAGTTTATTCTCCATGCACAGCTAACATGCGCTCTG
>NC_044065.1:13800645-13803145 GCF_902167405.1 Gadus morhua
GAGAGAGAGGCAGAGAGAGAGCGCCAGAGAGAGAGCGCGGGAGAGCAAAAGAACCAGGCCACATGGCTGGAGGACGCCTGGCACTCACCAGTCGACAAAGGCCGTCATCAGATGGCGTTGTGTGTTCACGCCCGGGAGACGTGGCCGTGGCGGCCTCGACCCCGGCCCCCCCCGGAGTTACGGCCCCCGAGACGCAGCAGCTGTCGACGTCTCAGGGGCCGAGCCGGGGCCGAGCCGAGTGGGGACGAGGGGCTAACTATGAGCTGCTGCCCCTCCTCTACATTTAATCCTCTCCTCTAACAGCCAGCCCGCACGCTGTTCACCACACCGTGCCGTTGTCTCGTGGTCGGCAAAGAGGGCCGGACGGCTTGTGAGACGGACGTCATGATAACATCATTTTTTTATTATTCTATTTTAATTTTTTATCTTCATTATTTATTAATACAGACCGTATAGGCGTTCATCCGTCTTTGTGATTACATTATTTTCTGTTTATTTGATTTTTATCTGATTCTATTTATTGGATTTTATTGAATCCAGTTTGCTGATTTTCTTTGTCTGTCGATTACTCTGCCACCCGTCTGTCTGCCTGCCTGCCTGTCTGTCCGTACGTCGGCTGTGGTTAGGGAAATATGTAAAACCATGCTTAAATGGTGAACGGCACTATACAGCCTAATTTGAAATGCAGATGCATTTAATGAGCGCCAATACACTTAATGCATTAACATAAATTAACAATTAGGGATTATAAAAAAAACAATTTACGCATATTTTGTCAGATTTAAGGACAAATAAGGTTGTACTAGGGATGTTAAAAGCTTACCAATTATGATATTTACAAACCAACAAAAGATATGGTATTTGCTATGAAGGGTGTTTTATAAGGAGCTTAAATATGTGTATATGTATTTATGTTTCATATATGTACATTTCAGCCAGGAAAACATGAATGCATACAGAAAGCATATTTGTTCATGAATTTATAGACAAATATTTGACTACATAAAATCTAGTAAAAAAACTATTTAACGAGATAATGTGTTGTTCTTTCAGAAAGGCCGGAACGGATCACGGCCACACTATTACCATCTCCCTCTCTCTCTCTCTCTCTTGCTTACTCTCTCTCTCTTTCTCTCTCGCTAACCATCTTTTTCCTCGCTCTCTCTTAGCATCTCTCTCTAGCTCTCTCTCTCTCTCTCTCTCTCTCTCTCTCTCTCTCTCTCTCTCTCTCTCTCTCTCTCTCTCTCTCTCTCTCTCTCTCTCTCTCTCTCTCTCTATCTCTCTCCCTCTCTTTCTTCTGTACAGAGAGGGTTGTCTCTCTCTCTGCGGCGAGCCCGCGATGAAACCACACACCCGGTATAAAAGCTGGGGGGGGGGGGGTGATGGCGGAGGTGGTAGTAGTGGTAAGAGTGTGTGTGTGTGTGTGTGTGTGTGTGTGTGTGTGTTTGTGTGTGTGTGTGTGTGTGTGTGTGATGTGTGTGATGGGGGGGGGGGAGTCTGGTCGTCTGCTGACTCATCTCTCTTACACTCGCACACTGGCACACTGGCACACACAGCGACACACACACACACGCACACACACACGCAAACAAACACACGAGTGTGCACTGGGGCAGGGCCTGCCTCAGAGACACTGCACACCAGCCCAGTAGGCTGAGTAGCACTGCTAGGGGAGGGCGAGGGGGTGAAGGCGGAGGGGTGAGGCATGCGGGGTAGTGGGGGGGGGGGGGTAGAGGGTGCCGTCAGGCGGTGGTAATCTGACCGGATTACCAGCCAGGTGGAAACATCAGACCACTCTCCTCCTCCCTGGCCTCCTCCTCCTCCTCCTCCTCCTCCTCCTCCCTCGCTCTTTCTCCTTCTCCTCCATTCTTTCATCCTTGCTGCTCCATTCTCTCCTGCTTTCCGTTGGACCCCCTTCTCTCCTCCTCCTCCTCCGGTTAATGCTACCTCACTCTTCTGATCTGTTTTATATGGTCTATCTTACTTCCATCTATGAATCTATCCATTTATCTCTCTGTCAGTATGTCTGTCTGTCTGCATGTCTGTCTGTGTGCCTGTGTGCCTGTCTGTCTCTCAGACTGTACTGCTGTCTCTTTGTCTGTCTGCCTGTCTGCCTTACTCCCTGTCTTTCTTTCTGTCTCTTCTGCTGTCGGTCTCTCTGTCTGCCTATAACTGCCTGTCAGTCTCTCTGTCTCTCTGTCCGTCTGTCTTTCTGTCTGTCTACAACTCATACATCAGAGGTCTCTTCTTATAAGGCACGGTTGAGCTCAGGGAGGGAGGTGCGCTGGGTCTGCCCCGTCTGCGTTGCCGTGACGATCAAAAGGGTTGGGGGGGCGTGGGGAAGGACTCCCCTTAGGCTAGAGCACCTCAAGGACCTAAGCCAATCAGCTTGCTGGCTGGCTATAGTGAACCCTCCAAGGGAAGGGATTGCGCTTACAGAACTGAGGTGACCACACATAACACACACACAAATCCCCCCCCCACACACACACACAAACAC
>NC_044065.1:13815645-13823145 GCF_902167405.1 Gadus morhua
CAGACGGAACAGGGAGTCTCGCCCATCCGCTCTGAGTGTAGTCTCTTGGCTACGGGATATATATATATATATATATATATATATATATGTGTGTGTGTGTGTGTAAAAAAAAGAGGAACGTGTTCGCGCCGTGTAGCTATGTCCGATGACACTTCATGTTAAAAATATATAAAATGACAGGAGAGTAGAGGTCTTTGGCATAATTACCCATATCGCTTTCTATACCGTTGCGGCCCACTTGCAGTGCCATTAATGTGAAGGTTTATAAATAAACTCCAAACGGTGAAATAAATCTCTCCGTGGGGAAACTTCTAGCTCACAAAAATTGCTCCTCAACCTCTAATGAGGAATAGATGTATACAGGACTCTAGAACAAAGGATAGGTTAGGTCATTCTGTTTCCCTTAGAGCGCGTATTATAATTGAATAAGACGATATCGCATAATATGGCAAATCCACAAAGAAATATCATTCATACATTAAGTAATGGTAGAAAGGCACCTGGCTTAGGCTGCACTCCCAACACCCGAAAGGGAGGGCAAGGTGAACGTGAGTGGACACCAAATCAACCCCAGCTTTTCATCCCTGCGCTCTGGGTAGCGCTGCTATTTTCGGTCAATTTCTTTTAATACCTAAGGGGGGGGGGGTGTCATTTGGACAAAATAGTTTGGCATGAAATTGTTGAATTGTTGAATTAACTCTAGTACCCAAGAAGTAAGCCTTGGACAAAACATGGGACAGGAATTAAATAAAAAGGAAGCAACAGTCCCAGAATCATGACTCCCCTGACAAGCCACGAGGCCTATCAGAAAAAACATGAAGGTTGCGCGAGATATGAATACGCTCCACAAATCTGCACGAGCAGCAACGGCGGTAAACGTTTGCCATATATGGCATATCCACGAGGACAAACTCCCGCGTTTACAATGGCTCATCAAAGACGTACCGCTGCTCAATCATCGCATTTTAAATCTGAAGTATGTCCCTTAGATTAGGCCATTTATTTTAAACGCGCGTTCCCTGCAATAGCCTCCTGTTTACACAACTCAACTGGTCTTTGTAACCGAAGATTCGAGAAGGAAACGGAGAACTGAAACAGAGCTTATCCTTGTGAACTATGTAGCAAATGTTGAAACAATAGACACGGATAATAGGATTATATATCCTGTGGCGACCGACGGAGCCTCTCAGTCCATGCAATGTCACCTCGCTATCATTATGTATTCATTTGAACTTTGGTTTTGAAAGCTGCTTTGCCATTGCATATCAGTTGAAACAATGATGCAGGTTATGTAGGTTTTTAACGGATTACGAGGATGGTCTACATATCTTGGAAAAAATTGAGGGCCATTAAATTTCAATGTTTTCTTAAAATGTGTGTCCAGTTTTTTTTGTGTGTGTTTTCTTTCCTGCAGTGCCAATATTTAAGAAGGGCCGTGTAAACATTAGACTCTACGACCTTTTGACCCAATTTGGATGGAGGAGAAAAGGCAAGAGTTTTCTTCACGTTGTACGACCTACTGAGAGATACCAGCATAGGCCTGTCACGAAAAGGACCAAGGATACATGTTGCTTGAATTTTGACCCATAATAAAGGGCAGTTGTTGTTGGTCAGATCTAGCATTTGAAAAGCATTTTCATAGCATATCTATCTATATATAAAAATAGATATATCTATCTATCTATCTATCTATCTATCTATCTATCTATCTATCTATCTATCTATCTATCTATCTATCTATCTATCTATCTTTCTATATATCTTTCTATATATGTCTATATATAAACATATTTATATATATGTCTGTATATATATATATATATATATATATATATATATATATATATATATATATATATATATATATATATATATATATGTATAAACACAAGCATGTAGGCCTATGTGGTTGACTGATCGTGTGTTAAAAAAACTACACAAACTGCAATTGTCTTATGATGTGCGTGCACGCGATTGTTAGGGCCATCACTGTCTGATGTTCTCGGGTACTATGTCAGTAATTCGTACTACTCTACATCTTTCCTTCCCCGTATATGTGGGGAAGTGTGTGTGTGTGTGTGTGTGTGTGTGTGTGTGTGTGTGTGTGTGTGTGTGTGTGTGTGTGTGTGTGTGTGTGTGTGTGTGTGTGTGTGTGTGTGTCTGTGTCTGTGTCTGTGTCTGTGTGTGTGCTTGCGTGCGCCTGTGCATGCGTGTGGGTCTGACCGCGCCAATATTGGAAATCCATAATTGATTACCATTCACTCACAGATTTTAATGAACTCAATGGCAATAACTGAAACAATTACGAATCTATATATTTTTTAATATTGAACACGTCTATGTATTTTTTTGAATCAAAACTATAAAGAGAGATAATTAGATCAAGGAAAGTATTTGAGGAAATGTGCATGATACGTAGGTAAAGCAAGTTGTGTACGACACAGGCACATCAACAAATCCGATTTGACAAATGTCCCACCAAAAAGGCCTGTCCGTATGCTTCCTGACAGCCCTTATGGAACTTAAAACCACTAACGCCATTAATAAGTAGGCCTACCATATCAGACCATAGAGACGTTGCTAACAATTTAAATATAAATTCAACAAATGGCTACATCCTGTTAACAGTAAGTCACTTAGTAGAATAAGTGATAGCGTTCAGGAATAACCCCCTATCTATAAAATCTGCCCGCAGTCGGATAGCAATATTGAAGGGTAGGCCTACTATCATTTAAGTGAGATGGGAAACAAAAGTAACAAACATCTGTGGGGAAGTTTGTGTTGAATAAAGTGACGACAAAGTTCTTTCTAAGCTATAGGCTACACACTAGTTTTTCTATGCGTTTGCAGACCTATAATTTGAAACAAAACTCGAGTTATAAACATGTGCTTCTACTGTTGACTCCACTGGGCTGTTTGTTACCGACGTCGCCCAAACCCGCCGTCGTGCGCGGCGTTCTATAGACGGAATCCGTCCGAATCGACGTTCCCTCCGAGGCTAGATAACAGCAAATTTATGATCGGATAACGCGTCCCCTCTCTCCTACAATGGAGCTCGCGAGCTGACATTAAACAGAAAATTGATGGAGGGACCCAATGAAACCTAATCCTCTCTCTCGTTTTCTTTCCCACTCTCCCCTTGTCTGTCTACGAAGGAGACCTCTTGCTTTTTTAATCAGGGGAGGGGGAAGGGGAGAGAGCCAGGAGGGGGAGGTTGGGGGGGCATCAAGCATTCACATGAATTACTTTCGCCCGCCCCTTGCGCACGCATAAACCTTCATGTATAGACCATCGATGTTTTGTTTGCATATCTGATTGTGAGGCTGGCACATCTGTGCAAGCGCGGACCCGGGATACCTACTCAGAGACAGATCAGAACAGTGAGAGTCCATACTTATCCTATTACATTCCTTCGTCACTTGAGAACCCAGACGCCCCCTTTTTAATCGTAAAATGGTACCTGGCCAGTCAGACATCGCACCGCTATCAGCGCAACTCTCAGAAGCGAAAACCTTCCAAAGTTGTGCCACGCCACCGCTTCGTGCAGCACAGGGTTTTCCTCCACACGTGCGCGGATTACCAATGAGCGCAGACACTCCCGTGTACATGGGTTCAATTGTAAGAAGTCCATAAACATTAAGCACACACGTAAAAAGTCCACGGCATTTATATGTGTCTGTTCCAAAGCCTTTGATCATGTAAAACGGGCCAGACAAGTTTGTGCGTAAAAATGAACCTGAGCGCAAAACGAGTTGGCCGATTATTGTCCGTCCACAGAATGTAGGCGAACTCTTTTTCCCCCCTCGATCTCAGCTCTCCCGAGTGAAGAAACCGATTGTGGGGATATTATCAAAACATGAAAAAACAGACACCCAACACACATTCCTTTCGCCAAGACGTAAACTGAAGAGAAGCTATGCTTACAAGCGTCAATGTTTATCAGGTTGAAGAACAATAGCTGAGGTACAAAACGCGTTTTGTTTTAATAATTGGGATCGCCGATCGCTAAGGTGCTGTTGAAAACCACGTCCTAAGCTTCTCCCCAGCTTTCTTTCGCTCTTCCCCCAACAGCTCGAGCTGCCCCAACCATAGGTCACCGGCGCGTTGGGAGCATGACGTCACGACGTTAACCCTTGCGATGCCACACACACGCCACGCAGATGCAAACATTTTTTTTATGTCTGGCACCGTGCTTGCACTGTTCAACAACATGTACTTAGTTCACAATAGCAACATTGACCCAGCTCTTCACATAACTCACTAATCACCGGGACTAATCCAAATAATTATGACACATGTTACGTATCATTACTAAACTGCTGCCCAACTCATAACAAAATTACAACACTGAATCCAATACCAGCGTGGATTTAAACGAGTCAGTCCAAGAACAACAATTCGGTCCAACAGCTTGTCATTTGTTTGGAAAGATTCATGATAAGGGGAAGTGAGGGTCTCAGACTACTAATAACGTAGACCCTCTTTACACCACTCTCTTGCAGGTTTGCGGCTGAATTCTGGGATCTGCAGTCTGCAGGGATCCTATAACCCTAACTACGTGCCTTGTTGTATCCACTTATGCTAGCAATGGCCTGTAGCTATAGTAATACTGGTATACAGAACCTTATTTATCATGTACTTTGCACATAACATTCTAATTACCCTCACAATACCTCATGCTTCTTATGTAGGCCTGCAGTGCATTAGTAAGGTGGGTATAGACACTATAGGCCGTGGTTCCTATGTTAACCGACTGCGTTAAACTATTCCTTAATTCAGGTTCCCGTAGCCACGTAGCAGCACCTGTCTTTGCCTGCAAATCAGCGCAGAGACAAGGGACAGATGTTACCTTTGAGCCCTCTCCATTCCCCACTCTTACCTTTATTGTGTAAACAAAGCGCAATGAGAGGCTTTCACAGGTGTCAGCTGGTCTCACTTCAGGAACTAGATATTAAGTCAATGCTTGTGTGCTGTACTGTACTATTAATGTTAGATTTTTTGTACGTTATACACAAACACACGTGCATGCACACATGCATTCACAGTCACACACACACACACGCATACACACACACACACACACACACACACACACACACACACACACACACACACACACACACACACACACACACACACACACACCCACACCCATGCACAGTTAATAGTAGTTTACCGATATCCAAGCATAATTTAAAATACCTCGCCTGCCCAATAGAGTCAATCCTATGGCCTTCACAGTTTACTATAAATTTTAACCCCATAGTTAGGCCTTTCCTGTTACATGTACATGGTAGTTATTGGTAAATGAGGCCAAATGTTTAAGATTTACTCTTTGGGCTGGTTATGCTTCTCATTTACTTTGAGTGTAATACAGTTGCTGGTTGTTAACCTTACCCAAATGTGTGTGTGTGTGTGTGTGTGTGTGTGTGTGTGTGTGTGTGTGTGTGTGTGTGTGTGTGTGTGTGTGTGTGTGTGTGTGTGTGTGTGTGTGTGTGTGTGTGTTTATGAGTGTGTGTGTGTGTGTATGCCATTTTATGTGTGAGAGTGATTTTGTGCATTCACTCGCGTGTACATGCATGTGTATCTATGTGTGATTGTGTGTAACATATGTATTTGCGTGTATGTGTGTGCGTAAGTGCGTGCAAACGTGCGTGTGTGTGTGTGTGTGTGTATGCTTTTGTGTATTTGCGTCTGCATGTGACACAGCTGTAATGGTTTAAGGATCAGACATTAAACCTGTCTCTGGTTCCAATTTGAGGCCAGCTCCTCTCTGGTAAACGGAAAACACTTCAAGGTGCCACTGGACCAAGAGATGGAGCCGTGTTCCCCACCAGCCCCACTTTACAACCAACACATGGTCATGTGATTTGTGGAGAGTGGAGGTCACACACACCCCTGGGGCAAGCAGAATCATTGCAAATACATACACACAAACACATACACACACACACATGACCCACACACATGCACGCACGCACACACACAGACTCACATGCATGCACACACGCACGCACACACAGACTCACGTGCATGCCCATACATAGATGCATGAACACACGCATACACACACACTTCATCTCTCATTTAGTCTTTCTCTTGCTCGCTTTTATAGGAAGTTCACAACAAAGAGTGTGCGTGTGTCTGTTCCTGTGCATGTGTGTTTGTGAGTGTGTTTGTGTGCGTGTGTGTCATGAAGACCACTTAAACAAAACTACCGCAGCGCACTAAAAAGCCCACGCCTGGTGACCTCATAGGTGTGCAGAGCCACATAACTAAGACGTGGTCGAAACTCACCAAGTCCCACCACAACCCAACCTCGCACGTGACAGGAACCCAACATGGCGGCTGGGGCACAGGGGCTTCACCCATTCTAGACACGGATATGAATATTACAGTTTGTATTGTCGTTATGCGGCACCACGGGCGCCCATTCACAGCCGCACTTCCAAGGCCGCCGAAGTCCCGAGACTCAATGCTGTGTTGCATGAATATCCACGAGTTGAAACGACAATACGACGCAGTGAAAGGGTCATCTCCAGAGATATCTCTTAAACGTCAGCAAAGAACAGTCCCTCTCTCTCTCTCCCTCTGCACCTCCTCCCTCCCCCCTCCCTCTCTCCCTTCCATGCCATTCATCTCTGCATCCCTTCCCCTTCTAACAATTTTTTTTTGTATTGCAGCTGCTAATGCAGCCGGGACGGCCAACACAATGCTATCATTGTGACTCCCACCCCCTAGCTGTGTACTGACGCATTTACTTGTTGTTCTCTGCACCCCTCTCCCCCCACACCCATACAGACACCCCACCCCAGCCCCTAGCTCCTTGTACCCCTTCCAATCTTTCACTGAAAACTCCTTTTTCTTCATCTTCATTTTTCCCCCTCCTCTCTTCACATCTGCAGTAGCATCACGCGGACCACCGGAGTGCACCCCCCCGCCCCCCCTTACAGTCATGTGATCTCCAGAGTGGATGATGCCCAGGAGCAGAACAGGAACTGGGTGTGTGTGAGTGTGTGTGTGTGTGTCACATCTCATTTCAGGCCCAGCTGTGAGGTCAAGGGTCACCTCAGCGCTGATCCAATCCGTGCAGCCCATAAACGGCCCAACTTACTTTTCCTCTCTCTTTCCCCCCGCCCTCTAGCATGTGCACTCCTTCCCCTCACACCCCCCCCCCCCCCCCCCCCCCCCCCCACACACACACACACACATCCACCGTTAGCCAAATAAGTACGTCCCTGTTGCACGCCACGGGGCAAACTGTGTTTAGAGATGGGAAGATAGACATTAATAAATCCCCCAGAATCACCACACGATCAGCAGTCATCAGCCACAACAAGGCCCAGAACCGGCCATTCGCTATTCAGGGACCGAGCCACAACACACAAGGAACACTGCGCCTTTTGTGAGTTTCTGGATCAGAAACAGTGCATCCCCTCTTTGACCCAAACATCAAAAGGGGCAGAAGGCAAGCGTGATCCGCATGGGAATGCAAAGAAG
>NC_044065.1:13828145-13832977 GCF_902167405.1 Gadus morhua
TCATACATGTTTGTTTTATTTTAAATTAGAAGAAAAATATAACGCTATTTAAAATCGTGTAGCCTAACGTTATTTAAAAACTGAAATAATTAGGGCCTTATTTTAATTAATTTAGCAATTGTTTTTATTTATTATTATTATTTTTATTTAGTTATAGTTAAATTATACTTTACTGAAATATTAAGCTTTGCAAGGAAACACACACTTTTCTGTCCTTTTTCCATTCTCCCATATAATCTTGATTTTAAATATATCGACTAAAATTAGGCTATATTTTTTGAACCACTACAATTAATACAATTATTATAAAGCCTTTATCTAAAGCTTGAAAAGTGGTAGTTTGTAGTCGTAGTAATTTACTCGGACATAAAGCAACGGCGCATTCAAGGCGTAAAATCCACACCAATAAAAACCTAAAATCGATGAAACGGGCGGGGTGGGCGCGCCACATTCGCCATGTTGAAATCCTTTGTGTGTGTGTGTGTGTGTGTGTGTGTGTGTGTGTGTGTGTGTGTGTGTGTGTGTGTGTGTGTGTGTGTGTGTGTGTGTGTGTGTGTGTGTGTGTGTGTGAGAGAGTGTAAGAGCCTGTGTGTGTGTGAGAGAGAGTGTAAGAGCCTGTGTGTGTGTGTGTGTGTGTGTGTGTGTGTGTGTGTGTGTGTGTGTGTGTGTGTGTGTGTGTGTCTGTTTGTGCGTAGGCCTATGTGTACGCGCGCTTGGCTCCAGAGAAAAATGGCCTGTTCATATTTAGTTTATTATTATTTCTCTATTTCCTTTAAATCATAAAAACTAAAGGTTGTAGCCTATGAACCTTTAAGATTTAAATAGGTTCAAAGTTCGAGTGGAAGAATGTCGCTATATGATTACGTTATTTAAATAGAAAGATAACAGGATATATGCACAATAACATTAAGAAAATGTAATAGATAAATATTTTCTCGTTGCTCACATTATACATTTCAATAAGATAGCATAGGCCTTATGGTCTTGTATAGTTCTACGTATTTTATTGCTCTAATGAAAATAAGTTTTGCCACCGTGCAGACTCTAGCCTATGCCTTATATATAGGGGCATAGGCCACTTTTCAGTTGTCCCACGTTGGTCATACTAAATAGCGTACACGCTTTTGAATCTCAAACGATTTTTATTTGTGGTTGACGTGGACTATTTTAAAAAAGTATTTTTTTGCATAGGTTTTATATGTTTCTATTTAATTTGACTGCAGTGCGTAGGAGCCGGTCTGTCTTTTGTCTCGGAGACAACACAACCGCTGACACACTCTGTTTCGGCCTGAATATAGTCCAGTATGTGCACGAATCTCTTTTGTGTATTGTGTATTTAGTTCATTTGAATTTAAATAACCTGGCTATATGCAAAAAAAATCTAAAGGGCACTTTTCAACGTTAGAGGTTTTTTTCCTGCTTAGAGCAAACGGTTGTTGGTGAAGTTAACTCGAAGTGACTGCAGCGAGAGGGGAGCTCTGACTATGGACATGACGACGGCGAAAATAGCATATAGCAATAATAATAATAACACGGGCCCTTTTAAGACAGAGTACTCGGGGTAAATAGCTGCACACTAAAAAACAATCAGGATCTTCTGCTCTCTTAATTTCAGTCCAACCGTCTACGACTCGTCTATTAATGTGTATATATTCCTGGAGTAACAGGCATTCACTTTATTTTTCTCCATTTGAAGGGATAAATAAATACATTTATTTGAATCCAACAAGGTTTGCGAACGTTTTTTCGGGAGCCTGCTGCGTGTCAAAAATAGCACTATCAGAGTTACTCAGCTCATACTAATGATTATCATACAGTAACAATAAAAGCATATATATATATATATATATATATATATATATATATATATATATATATATACGAGCCTTAGAAAATACATCATTACAATAATATATAAATACATGAATAGGCCTATATAAATAAACATAGTTACATAATTGCATGAATAAATAATTAAATACATAGGCTGTGTTGTATGTGTTGTATGGGACATGAAAGAATGATCAGAAATATCCTTTCCTGCTATAGGCAACATGTTACAAAGTAAATGTAGACCTAATAGGCTATATCTTATGTTGCTCAGAGGTGTTTTCATTGCACGCGTGTAAGACGTCGTAGGCCTACCAGCCAAAGCTTCGAAAGTTTGAAGACAACACTAAATACAATCCATTTCATGGAAAAAAATGTCCTTATAAATGACACATTAAAACATCATGTTTTTGATTATTTATCACATCAAAAGAAGCACTACAATTCATAATCGATGGGGAATTGACTAAATTATTGGAGCCATTGAAGTCTAAAATTATTTGTAGCATACATCTACAATTTAATTTAAACGACACAGCCAGCATTTCAATTGTTTTATTGTGTATTTTGTGTACATTTACGTTACACTGACGCACATATCCAAACGACCAGGGGATGTGTCGCTCCACACATTTAGATTACGGCAGGCGAAAAAAACAAAAAGTTGCAGACGGGTCACTGTGTGGTGGGCCTTTACTTTATTACGATCCCTTTCTCGCGCCAGAGACCTGGCCCCACGGAAGTCATCTTTTAGACAGATGAGAACTACAAACAGCACCTCGTGACTAAAAAAACGTCGAGTAACCCGCCAAACTGTCAAAACATGTTTTTACTTTATATCCAGAGAGAGAGAGAGAGAGGAGAGAGAGAGAGAGAGAGAGAGAGAGAGAGAGAGAGAGAGAGAGAGAGAGAGAGAGAGAGAGAGAGAGAGAGAGAGAGAGAGAGAGAGAGAGAGAGAGAGAGAGAGAGAGAGAGAGAGAGAGAGAGAGAGAGAGAGAGAGAGAGAGAGAGAGAGAGAGAGAGAGAGAGAGAGAGAGAGAGAGAGGCGGGTGGGTAAAGGGTTTTACGCGTGCGCTGGGATTCCTGCAAGGCTTGTAATGGTGGGTGTCAGACATATGGCTTCCGGAGTTAGTATTATCTATCAACCTACACTTATTCAAACCATGCAATACAATTAGAAATGCCGTTATAGGCCTACAACAAC
The DNA here is from genome assembly GCF_902167405.1 of Gadus morhua. Lineage (NCBI taxonomy): Eukaryota > Metazoa > Chordata > Actinopteri > Gadiformes > Gadidae > Gadus > Gadus morhua. Next base: position 13,831,180 of record NC_044065.1, read on the forward strand.
AAACGTTGTGTCTAAACTAAAAAGCCAACATGGGGATGTATTTGTGAATGGAATCTAACGTTTCAAACAACTTCCAGCCACTATATGGCCCTAGTCTAAACAGCCAACAGCCTGATTCTGTTCAAAAAAAGGAACACATTGTCACCGGACTATTTACATGGCATGTGGACGTTTGCATTATTGTAGCATAGGCCTAACTTGAGTGGTGAAACGAACAGATAGGAGCAGAGGCTATACTGCCTACCGTGTTCTCACGTTTAGAAAAGCCTTTTTTCTCCGCGTTCACCAGTTGATTGTCTGGTAACAGACAGAGCCGAGAGGGACCGTGAAGGGGATGGTGTGTGTGCGTGTGCCTGTGCGTGTGTATCCGTGTATCTGTTCTTGTGTGTGTGTGTGTGTGTGTGTGTGTGTGTGTGTGTGTGTGTGTGTGTGTGTGTGTGTGTGTGTGTGTGTGTGTGTGTGTGTGTGTGTGTGTGTGTGTGTGTGTGTGTGTGTGTGGGTGTGTGGGTGTATCTGTACGTGTGTGTTTGGGGGGGGGGGGGGGGGGGGGGGGGGGCGTTGGTGGAGGCCCAACCAGCAAGAATCCCTACGATAGGGCTTCTTCCTCCATCGCTACCCCGCTGGGCCGGGACGGACGAAGTGCGATCCCCGCCCTATAGCGCGAGCAGTCCGGCACAGAAACACAACGCGACATCAATTAAACGCAGTTCTGCTGCGATTTACTGCAATACGTGATCATTTGGTGGCCGTTCTTCATGCACGTAAGCTCTTGTATAAATTGCGCTGGGCCAACGCACGATCGCTCCGTGCAACGTTGTTGTTGTTGTTGTTGTTGTTGTTGTTGTTGTTGTTTTTTAAATGCTTGTGGTTTTGGTGGAGGAATGCCTCTCAAAACGTTGCCCAGGTTAGTCAAAATAAGTGTTTTGGAGTTAAATTGCTGCATTGTTAACATTATCCCACGGTCGAAGAGGACGATCGGTTTGGAGAAAAAAAAAATGAATGAATCCACGACGGAACACGTTGAATATGATTAACCTGGTAAACAGTTTGAGTGCAGCGATAGATCTATGGGCATTGGGCAACATAATGGAGCCTCGGACAAATCAAACATTTTAAAGTCAACTTAAAGACAGTTACATTCATACAACAGGGCCAGTCTTCATCCCACACAGTCAACAAGTAGGCCTATAGGTTCGCCTCTGTCCTGGTTGCGGGCGTAAATACGACAAGCTGGATAGACATTAGTGGACACATTTGGCCACAAGCCCCCCTCTTAAACATATTTTCACACAGGGCTACAAGTTCACCCCAATTATATCGCCCTGCTCATGCATTACAGCCTACAAGGAGATCAATGATATATTTCGCTCAGCGAGCGCGCTGAGCAGACGGTCGGTAGGTGATCTTTACCACGACTTCACCTTTCATGGTAGGACTAGTGCGAAATCTGATCAGTAAAGCGACTGATCGAGGGGCCACGAGACCCTCAGAGACCAGACCCTCGCCCAACAAAGACAGTAGTTCGCAAGATTAAAATTTATGGTTGAAACAAACCTTTATTTTAGTCACCAATCACTTTTAAGAAAATAATTTGAGTAATAAAATAAATAGGACATTTTCTAATTAAACCAGGGGCGAATTGAGATATGGGTTCATAATTGGGAATATTCTGAATAAAACTTGGCCAAATTTCAATATTTAATATTTGATATAGACTTAATATGAGACAAATATGAGTTCAGTAGGTTATCACCTAAATGTTTAGTAGGAAAATGTAGAACGAATTAGACCTGATCTT
>NC_044065.1:13852798-13927798 GCF_902167405.1 Gadus morhua
TAAGTAAAATTTATTTATAAAGCACATTTCACACAGCTTTCACTGACCAAAGTGCTGTACATAATAGTGATATAAATAAAATAAAATAAAATAAAAATAAGTAAACAAATAATTACAATATGAGACGAGCAACAGTAGGCAGACAGATCAACAGAAACAATGACAACAGGAACAGAGACGGCAATGACAACAAGAGACATATACAGAGTTACAGATGGAGCAACAGCCGGAGGGTTAGGAAGCTGGGAAGGATAGAGTGAAAAGGTGAGTTTTGAGCCTAGACTTAAAAACAAGGATGGACGGAGCTTTTTTAATTGGTAGCAGGTCATTTACCGTGGAGCCCGCCATGTTGCACCACCTTGTTTCTACAGTAGCCCAGAACGGACTAACGGCTAACTAAAGTTACCTAGGGTTACACAGACAAACTTAACTAAATACTAATTGTGACTCTATCAAGGAGCCTCATCACAAGTCACTTGGCACTCGATGCCATCATAAACGAAAAAAAATTGTAATACCTACTGGCACATTAAAGGGCCAATAAAGGCCAGTCCTTTGTCATTGGAAGGGGAGAGGTGGTTGCAATCCTACTGGTGTTATTTAATATATATTTTTAATTCCACTCTAAGGCGACATTTGAGTGTCCCGAAAGGCCAGGCCTAAATAAATCAAATGAATCAGTAGTCATATTAATACAGTAGTACCAACTGTTGTCTTCTCCTTACATATTTCCCATAATGCTCTCTGTGTGGCGTGCAGGTGACGGGCGGCTTCCGGGTGCTGTTGCTGATCGCCGTGTCGCTGTTCATCGTGCTGCCCCTCAGCCTGCAGAGGAACCTGATGTCCTCCATACAGTCCTTCTCCGCCATGGCCCTCATGTTCTACACCCTCTTCATGTTCACGGTGAGCTCAGACAGACCACCCACACCCACCCTCCACTCATTCCTGCACCAACCGGCTTGACCAGCACAGCGGGTTCTGTGCCGCGTTACAAAGCAGTGAAGTAGAGTTGAGTAGTTAACTGAATGCCTCAAGCTTTTTAGAGAATTTGAGTGTAGTTTGTTAGAAATGTCCTCCGTCCGCTATTAGTGTAATGCTCTGGTATGATAATGTAGTTTCAGACCACTCCAGGCTCGTTTCTGACCAATCAGGGTAGCTCTTCCCTGATTGGTTCAAGGAATCCATATTGCCTGTCAATCATAGGTGCATGGACACAGCACTTCTCTATATCTATCTTCTGCTCTTTACTGCTCTCTTTACAACTCTCTAATCTTACCTACATAGGCTTTCAGGAAAAGGAAGGTTGTTCTTTTTTAACAGCAACGCTTTGGAAATTCGGTGCCAAAAATCCCATTTCATTTCTCTGTTTGGTTGACATTTACTGCGTTGTACATTTAGGACATTATCATTTGAAATATAACCGTTTTTTATGACGCTTGATGCTGTCATGTTCATCGCACCTGTTCCACTGAGAAGAAATGGAGAATATAATGCGCTTTAAATCACACTGGACCTATTTTGTCGGGGTTGTATCCACAGCGAATGCATTACACCTGAGATACAGTAGTACCGACACTGTCGCTTGATAAACGTAGAACATCATGACACATAAAGCCCGCCCTGCTATGTCCCTGCTAAACCGTCGTCCCCTGATGCTATTGTACACTGTGTATACGACATGGTCCTCTCCTACTGGAAACCTGTGGACATCATGTACATAACCAGACTCCACTGATGCAGCATGAATAGTCATGACGTGTAAGGCTAGCTTTGCATCCTTTAACACCTGCATCCCGTTGTTCACCTACAGAGTGACTCAGAGTCATAATAGCTTATTGACGAGTCCCGTTGTATATTATCCAGGGAGACGTGTATCATGTTGACTTATGCATACAATGTTGTTCTAATGAATTTGCTCACACTTTAAAACAAACACTCCCCAACGTTAGGACAAAAGGACAGTTGTGTACACTCGACACACAACTTAAACTAGTCAGTTGAACAACCAACGCCCAAACGTTAGTTTAAACCTTGTTTGTCGTGCGACAATGCAAAACCTGGCCCTCAAGATGATTTGAAATGTGCTGCCAATGTTTTATTCCTGTTGTTGCAATGCTGGTTTCAAGCGGTCGTGAACAGTCAATGCTGTGGTGGTCTGAGCACTTTAACCTGGCTGCAGTGCTGTGGACCTCCCTGGGAGTCCCGGGTGTGGAGACCCCACCTGGGGACCGGGACTCTAGGAGCACCATGTAGTCCGTACCACTAACCCTCTAACCGTGACGTTATCTCCTTCCCTCCCTCCCTTTTCCTCTTGTCTTTTGCTGGATGTCTTCCTTTCCTTCTTGTTTGTACTTGTTCTCCCCTTTCCTGTCTTTGTTTTTTTCTTTTTTTATTTTCCCTGATGTATTTGTTCTCCCTCTCTCCTTTTCCTCTCCTTTTCCCTTTCGTTCCTTCCCTCTAAACTTCATTGATTCCCTTCCCCCCTCTTCCTTTATGCCCGTCCACTTCCCATTCTGCCCTTCCTACTCTCCCCACCTTTTTGTCCCTCCTCCCCTGCCCTATGTCTTCCCTGTCCCTGGCTCCCTGCTGCCGCTGTCGTGTTCCCCCGGGCCGTAGATAGTGCTGTCGTCCCTGCGCTACGGCTTAGTTTCTGGCTCCTGGGTGGAGCACGTCCACCTGTGGAGGCTCAAGGGAGTCATTCAGTGCCTGCCCATTATTGCCACCACCTTCTGCTGTCACCCGTAAGTAACCCCATCACCAGCACCCCCACCCAACTCCCTCCGAACCCGACAACGGGTGGAGGTTGAGTGTGGGGCGGTACAACAGTCCGATGGCGACGGTCAAACGGCTGCTTCGTATGTTTGACTTGGACTTCCTCCTTTTTAATTCATTATAGTCTTTCATCAGAAGTGTGGCTGTGTGTGTGTGTGTGCGTGCTCGAGGAGTGTCTGTATGCGTGTGTGTGTGTGTGTGTGTGTGTGTGTGTGTGTGTGTGTGTGTGTGTGCAGAATCTTAAAGCTGTGTGTGTGGTGTCCGAGGGGCATTGGGTTTGGACCGTGTGGACCGGGGCTCGCCTCGACCCGAGGCTGAGGGAGCTGGTGGAGGATGCTATCGGGGTTCTGCAGAGGTGCTACAGGGTCGGACCTGCCCAGGGCGGGAGAGAGAGACGGGACACCCACATGCTATCAAAAACCCTGGTGGAAAAAGCACTGCTCGTGTTTGACACAAAGAATTGAGATTATTATTTGAATAATTCAGTTTCCACTAGTTTTGAGTCAACACTGAGTGACCTCAGTCATCCTTGTTGTCGACCAGGGTTTTTTTTATCAGCATGGAGTTTCCTTCCCTTATGCCTTGTTTTTCTCCCCTTCTTTATACAAAGAAAAAGCAATTCTGTCTCTCCCTCGTTTTTCTCTCGTTCCCGTCATTCGTCGCGTGCGTCGTCAAGGCCCGAGCTCCGGCCTGTTCTCGCCGTCGTCCTCGTCGTCCTCCTCCTCCTTCTCCTCTGCCGCCACATCGCCCCCGTTCCTTCCTTCCTCCCACGACGTCCCGGTCCGGTCTGATCCATAACTGCCAACCCCCTCCATCCCTCCCTCCCCTCCCCTCCCCTCCTCTCCTCTCCCCCAGATCGTGGTGTCCTCGTTCAAACATGAGCTGCTTGGTGGCTCGTGGCTGGAGCAGGTCAGTTTGGTGCGTTGGGAGGGAGTGTTTCGCTGCCTCCCCATCTGCGCGATGGCCTTCTCCTGTCAGTCGTAAGTAGCACCCCCCCCCCCCCCCCCCCCCCCCCCCACCCACCTTGCCGCGCCCGGCTCCCCCCAGCACCCTGCTACCACAAATTTAAGCTAACCCTCAAACGAGACACAGAACAACGACCTGGGAGGGGTCCACTCCTCAGATTGTGTCGGGCCTTTGGGTGTTCTCTTTAATGAGTGACACAGGAAGCAGTCCTATTTGTAGTCTCATTTCCGAAATGTACAGGAAATGTTGCAATCCTTGCATGGCCGTCGGTTTGATACCGTGTCGGAGAGATTGGACTGATGAGTTGTAAACTCCCACAGATCAGGGTTCGAGGGTGAGGATGATGCATGAGGGCAATCAAGAGCGATGTTAAGCAATGGGCTGTTTAATCCCCCCCCCCCCCCCCCCCCTTACACACAGTGGCTTCTTCCTCTGTTCTACTGTCGTCATCGTAGGAGACAGAATCTCTCTCTTTTCCTTTCCTGAATAACGCTTTACCAAATCACCACCAATGACTCGATGACCCGACGGAGGCAAAATTAGTCGTCCGCTTGCCGATGTGAAGATCACTAACGGGACACTGGCCCTAGTGGATGTGTCACGGTGACAGGCTGCCCCCCCCCCCCGTCAATCCCAGGCACCCTCCTCTCTGTCTGCATCCACCTGCATGACCCCTTTCCTCTCTGCACACTCTGCCGTCCCCGGTCCTCTGCGGCCTTAATGGGCCTGGGCTGGGCTGGTGCTGGGTTCACTTTGTAGGGCTTCTGGGTCTTCTTTCGCACCAGGAAAAAGTGTGTGTGTGTGTGTGTGTGTGTGTGTGTGTGTGTGTGTGTGTGTGTGTGTGTGTGTGTGTGTGTGTGTGTGTGTGTGTGTGTGTGTGTGTGTGTGTGTGTGTGTGTGTGTGTGTGTGTAGGTTTGGCTCGATTTTGTGTTTGGTTGCGCGGGTGTGATAAGAGTGAGGTAGGCGTCAAGGGTGGGCCGACAGTGGGCTGAAGCACCGAGGTTGAAACGAGAGTTGTAATAATTTATTGTAATACTGTAATTATCATTCCACATGATGACATTGCATCACAGCTGTGTGTGTGTGTGTGTGTGTGTGGGGCGCTGAGGGATTTTTGGCAGGCCGGGGGTGAGGCTAGGCATAGCGAGCTACGCTAGGCATCAGGCCCAACCGGAGGCAAACCGCGTGCCTGAGAGCTGGCTCCTCCCCGACTCCCAACCCGTTTGCTCAGGGGCTGATTAAACTGCTCTCAGCATATTGGGGTTTTACAACGGTCATGGACCTTGTTTAGTCTCGGGTTAAGACATCACATTATTAAGCAGTGATGTGGGGGGGGGGGGGGGGGGGGGGGGAGGCGCCAGTGGCTATCTGCGTCCGGTGAAAAGCTAGCCAAGGTTTGGCCCAGCATATAGCTCCCTTGGTATAATTCTATGCACATATTACCCTGTTCTCATCCCCTGTTTTCAGTCTTTGTTAAAAGGCAGTGTAAAAGCGAATGAAACGCATTAAGACCCGAGTTAGGACTATCGAGCGTGCGTTCGATCTCTTAACTCCCCACTTACAATATGGCGTTTTATTTAACCTTGGCCGGGAGATTTACTGGGTCGCAGATTAAACAAGCGTTGAAGAATGGCACCAGGGGACTCTGCGCGCTCATAAAACTAGCCTGTGTGACAGAGGGAGAGAGGGAGAGGGAAAGGGGGAGAGAGAGATGAAGGAAGGGTTACAGATGGTTGCTCGCTCGCTATCTCTCTCTCAATATGACTCACCCATTCACCCTCTTTTCAACACCCTTGTCTCTCTCTCTCTCTGTCTCTCGCTCGCTCGCTCTCACGAGTATGTATATGCACATACACACAGTCGGGGCAGGGACGGACGGACGGACGGACGGGGAGTACAAAGAAGAAATGGCAGGAAAGTTTATAAGGCTTTAAAACCCCAGCCAGGCACTCGCTGTAATATAGTGGGTCTGTAAACGTCCTTGTGTAATGTCCTGTACCCCCCGCTCTACCGCCCCCCTGCCTCTCCACCGGTCGGACTGTACTTAAAGGGACACCGTCAGACGGACAGACAGCCTGTGTGCTCGGGGACTGAATACAGCCACCAATGCTCTCGATATCAACCTCGGCCAGCCATGTCTGTCTCGTCTAGCCCTTCGTGACGCCGGACAAACCACACACACACACACACACACACACACACACACACACACACACACACACACACTTTGTTTTATGCTGCAAGCATCAAATTATAAAGATCAAATGGTAAACATCTGCAAATGTATAATTTAATCCCACGTTATGAATTTGAGGTGACCACAGCTGGCTCTCAGAAAAGACTCCCAAGCTATTGACACATTCTAATTCCTAGAAATGTTATCTTCAGTTTTATATAGCCCGTGTTAATAACACAGTCACGCCCCTGCCAACCACCACAAAGCTATATTTTATCACGCCAGTCATAGATATATGACCTCATTCAGCTTATGGCTGGAGGAAGTCCAATGTTTCCCCACGTGTTTAGGCCTGACCTGAGATCGATGGCCGGTCATTTCAAAGTGGCGATTCTGCGTCTGAAACAACGCATTAGAAACACCCAGCTTCTCTTAGCAGTTTCCAAAACCGCTACTCGCCATTCTAACCGGTCCAAATGCAATCCTAAGAACTTTTTGCCTGCAGCTCTTAAACAGCTCAAACATTGCAATAGATGGACATGTTGACAATGGTATCAATTAAGCACCGACAGCCCATTCAAATGATAACCCTGACATGCAAAACTAGTGTGGCTCTAAACAACAGTCTCTGTTCAAACCAACACGGGCGTTCACTGGGGTCGCCTCACCACCGAGGGAGCGCTCACTTTGCCGATGCAGTGCCCCGTAAGCCCACCGGGTGGCCTCTCTTCCGCCCCTCTCAGGCAGGTGCTGCCCACCTACGACAGCCTGGACGAGCCGTCGGTCTCGCGCATGAGCACCATCTTCACGTCGTCCCTGAAGGTGGTCACCACCTTCTACATCACCGTGAGTGAAGGCGAAACGCAGTGGTGGCGAAGGCTGCTAAGAGATTCAAACTATGATATCAGCATCGATCAGTGTCAGCGCTCGCCTCATAGGATATTCTGCTCTTTCTTCACACGCACACACTACACACACACTACACACACACACTACACACTACAGGTGGGCTTCTTCGGCTACGTGAGCTTCACGGAGAACATCGCGGGCAACGTGCTGATGAACTTCCCGTCCAACCCGGTGACGGGGATGATCCGCGTGGGCTTCATGATGTCCGTGGCGGTGGGCTTCCCCATGATGATCCTGCCCTGCCGCCAGGCCATCAACACCATGCTGTTTGAGCAGCAGGTCCGCTGAGCACACACACACACACACACACACACACACACACACACACACACACACACACACACACACACACACACACACACACACACACACACACACACACACACACACGTGCGCGCCATGCCCCTCATTATGCTAACGGAGGACCAGCCAACCAGAGCTCACCATCTGGTGTAGGAGGGGGTATTCTTGAGACGCCCCACCAAAAGGATCCGGGTTCGAACCCCAATGGCTGACCCGGCCCCCCCCCCCAAATCCACCTGTCGATGCAATTGAAAGATCCGTCACTCAAATCGCTTCAAACGACCGCGTGGGCTCAACGACTGAAGAGTAAATGTCCCTCCCCCTCTCCCTGTGTCCCCCTGTCTCTCTCTCTCTCTCTCTCTCTCCGTGGTTCCCACCCTCAGCAGAAGGACGGGACGTTCGCCTCGGGGGGGTACATGCCCCCTCTGCGCTTCAAGGCCATCACCCTGGCCATCGTGTTCGGGACCATGATGGGGGGCATCCTCATCCCCAATGGTGAGAGTGTGTGTGTGTGTGTGTGTGTGTGTGTGTGTGTGTGTGTGTGTGTGTGTGTGTGTGTGTGTGTGTGTGTGTGTGTGTGTGTGTGTGTGTGTGTGTGTGTGTGTGTGTGTGTGTGTGAGAAAGATGGAGACAGAGGTCAGGTGTGTGTCGATGAAGTCATGGTACCTATTGATGTCCAGTGGTTTGATGTGTGCATTTAGATATTAAACCCTGTTCCAATCCTGTGTGTGTCTGTGTGCGCATGCTTGTGTGTGTGTCTTCTGGAGGGTCTTAGGGTTGCATGTGTTCTTTTATGTCGGCAGTACAGTGGAGTTTACGAGGTGTGTGAATATGACTTTATGACTCAGTGACTGTCACAGTCTAACACAGTCCTTAAATCACGCCCCCAACTTTTATCCCCTTTTAGACGAGCGGACGGGAAGATGGGGCTATTATTCACACACACACACACACACACACACACACACACACACACACACACACACACACACACACACACACACACACACACACACACACACACACACACACACACACGGCCATTCTATTTACGCACTCATTCTCTCCCCCTCCACTCTTTCTCTCCTCGCTCCCATTCTTCTTTCCTTCAGCTTCTATCTCTTCCAGCTCTGTCCATATCTCTCCCTCCCTCCCTCCCTCTCTTGCTCGCTCTCTCATTGTGGCTTACACTCTACCTCTCTCTCTATCTGTCTCCTGCATGACAGATTAGGTTAGAGTTGATGTTTTATTCATTCTTTCTATAGCAAGGCTGTTTGTTTGCATTTTGATTGAATAAACACACTTGTGCACAAGCACAGACTCACACCACAGCGCACACACTAACACACACACACACACACACGATGACAAGACAGCGGGAGGGTGTGTGTTACCCGGGCGTCCGACGGCGTGCGCACTCTTTGGGCGTCTAATCAGACTAATAGAGAGAGAGGAGAGGCCGTGCTGGGGCCCTCGGGAACGCAAGCACTAAATCTGAGGGAGACAATATGGTCTCAGTCCCTCAGGATGAAGTACAGCAGGGGCCCAGGCGCTCTACCCAGCCTGACCCGCGCGCGCGCGCACACGCACACAGGATTCAAAAGGGGTGTGTGTGAGAGAGGGACCTGGATCAGGGATTGTGGTTCAGGAGCACTGAGCCGGTGGCTCGTATGTACAGAGTCACAGACAATGCAGCGGATGTCATGTGAGGGCTGAGCTTGGTGTTGTCATTGTTTAGCGTTGTTGCTTTTATTAAAAAAAGTGTGTGTGTGTGTGGTATGCGGTACAGTAGTATTGACTGGAGATCACGTTAGCCTTGATGTTTTTTGACCCCTTTCTGTCTCATGCCTCACCCTGTCCCTCCCTCTGTCTCTCCGTCTCTCCTGATCTCTCTCTCAGTGGAGACCATCCTGGGCTTGACGGGCGCCACCATGGGCAGCATGATCTGCTTCATTTGCCCCGCTCTGATTTACAGGAAGATCCAGAAGAACAGCCTCATCGCTCAGGTGATGCACTGACCCCCCACACCTGCTCCGAGCGGGGCCGTTTGTAGAACTGAATGAAGAAGAGGCTTGGATAGCGTTTTAAGGTCTCTCTCCGTCTCCCTTCTCCTAACCCTACAGCTGGTGTTGTGGGTGGGTCTGGGCATCCTCATCATCAGCACCTTCACCACCTTGTCCATCTCCAGCAGTAGCGTCACCCCCAGGGTCCAACCCCCGCCCCCTCCGGCTGCAGACAAGAACAGGGTGCTGCTCCCGGTCCTGCCCAAGCTCAACGGTAGAGTGTGTGTGTGTGTGTGTGTGTGTGTGTGTGTGTGTGTGTGTGTGTGTGCGTGTGCGTCTGTCATGTGCTACGTAGACGAAAGACGAAAGTGCTCACCCAACGAGCCGGGGAAACATTTAACCCCAAAACCATGAGCAAAGGGGTATGTGGTGTGTGTGTGTGTGTGTGCGTGTGCGCGCCGGGGGTGTGTGTCCACCCCGGCCGCCGGTAGCGGGAAGGCTGCCGGTCAGAAAGACTTCGCGGCAAAGTCATCGTCGTGACGAGGAGTCGGACGTCTTTACTGCCGCTCGTATCTCCTGAGGAAGGAGCGGCTACACTTTAACAGGCTCCAGAGATAAGGAGCACGGCTGGGCTGGGGGGGCCGGGGGGGGGGGGCAAGGAGAGTAAAACAAAAGGGAAGGGAAAAAATGCAGACAAAGGGTGTCTGCATTTTATTGAGAGGAAAGACGGACGGACAGACAGGCAGGCAGGCAGTCGTGTGAGGCGGAGAGACAGACGGGCCGCCGGCAGATAACCCCTCGATGGTATCTGGGCGCGCGGCGGTGGCGCTGGCTGACGGTGATGGAGCGGGAGTGATGCCCTTCAGACACCAGCGCCTTCATCTCCTCTCCTCCTCCCGCCTCCGTCTCATAAGCTGGGACGCGCGCACACACACGCGCGCACGCCTGCGCTTGCACGCACATGCGAATAAACACACATACATTGCGCATACACACGCACATGCGTACACATACCCAAACGTATGCAAACGCAAATAAACACAGCCACATATACACCTGCATACATACACGCATGAACACACGCATGCATACACACACAGAGGCAGATATACACACGCACGCACACATGCATGCACACATGAACACATACGCACGCAAACATACGCACGCACACGCAATCACACACATAATACACTCATGCACATTCATAGACACAAGCATATACACAGGCAAGCATACATGCAGACACACACACAAATGCACACACAAATACACACAAACACACACACTATTGTCTCCAACTGATCCCCATTCATTTGGAGCCTTCATATGTGCCCCTCCCCCCCTCCTCATATCCTCCCACCTCTATGAAATGCCAGCTCCATCTCCTCAAACTGAAGGACGGACGGGAAGGGACTCAGAGGGTCTGTGGGGGTTAGGGGCTTGTGTGTGTGTGTGTGTGTGTGTGTGTGTGTGTGTGTGTGTGTGTGTGTGTGTGTGTGTGTGTGTGTGTGTGTGTGTGTGTGTGTGTGTGTGTGTGTGTGTGTGTGTGTGTGTGTGTGTGTGTCCCAGTAATTAATTCACCCCACCAAATCTTCTATTTTCAATGTTAAATCCTTGTTAAAACATATTTTCTACCTTCACTTTACCCCCCCCCCCTCCCACCTTTTGTTCTTTACTTCCGTTCTGTCCTCTGTTTCCGTTTGCTCTTCTATTCCCTCCATCTTTCCATTGTGGCTGACATGTGACAAACCTCAACACCTGCATCCTGTTGTTGTGGTGGCACAACAGCCACCATACACTCCCCCAGACTGACACACATACCCTTTTCCCAGCCCTTTCTCCTCATCTTTCTCTCTATTTTTGTCTCCGGTCGTTTCCCCTTATCACTTCTGTTGGTGTCGTTTAATTTATTTGCCGTTTATTTCATGTCACACGTTTAGTGTAAAGGGTGTGCTGCCACCTGGTGGAGACTCAAAATACTCGAGGCACAATGCAACAAATTGAGTCCCAATAATGCCCAAGGGCGATGTGCAGCACATTTTGTGTTGCACGATTAAAAGATAGAAACTTTAACCAAACTCACCCTTTCCAATTCTCTTAACACTGCATGATTAGTGAAGATGTTCTTAGTAGAATAATCCTCCCTTTGTAAATGATGAGGGTAAGCGTTAGCGACCACAGAAGGGGACTAAAAGCGCCGGTGTCGGGCTCTCTTTCAGGAGAGGGCGCCCTGGTGCAGAACCCCGCCGAGTCCCAGGCCGCGGTGAGGGACCTGGTCGAAGGGGTGCAGCGGGAGGGGGCCGACCCGCCCCAGATCAAAGGGCCCGTGGAGCTGCCCGAGAGGAAGAGGAAGGAGGAGGAGGTGCAGCTGGACCGGCCCGAAGCGGGTACGTCTCCCCCGGGACCCCTGCCAATGATAGTGTCCCTGGTGCTCGAGCTTCCAGAAAGGGACCTTTTTTTAGTGTTAAGAGTTATTCGGTTATTTTTTAGTGGTTCATTTTGATTTTATTTATTTTTGAATGGCTTCTTTTATTCAATTTTATTCATTTAGGCAAAGCGTGCACGGTTTATGATTAAAGTAATGGAACCTACACTACGGTTTCGACCTTCATGACTTCTTTTTATTTGGTAAACTCCAAGTTGTTGTATGGTTAACTGTGAACTGTACACGATATCCTTGCACTTGGACAAAAGTCGACGCCTCGGCTCGAATATTAAAGGAATTTAATAGAATTAACGTTTTCAGCTCGATTTTCCCCCAGAGCCGTTAACATCCTCTCTCTCTGAGGCTCCCCGTGGGCCCTCTCTGCACACATGGTTAGGTTCAATTAAATGCTCTTCATGGCTCTTTAAATGACCCGTGAGATTGGAAGTTAAGACCTTATTAGCAGCCGCACAACTCAGCGCAGGTGACCGCAGAGAATCCTCAGAAATGCAGAGGGTTGCGGGTTCCAGTCTTGCAGTGGGTAGATGTCACTTCCTGTTTGTGTATGTGTCACTCTCTGCACTCATTATGTATAAAATGCATAGTAGCGGCAACTATGAGAATGTAGTTCTATTGTCTTTACTAGATAGGAGGCTCTTTTATCCAAACCAACTTGGAGTACAATGGAGATTTAATTCTGGAGCAGGTATGGAGGCTGGGGCATCTCGCCCCAGGATGCCTACAGGTAGACTATGAGCGTGTGGGCGGAACCCAGTATCTTTTACCCCTCTCCTGCCCCGCCCCCTCAGGTGTGGCTGTGCCAGAGGGCGACGCCCACCGCCACGAGCCGCCCATCCCCCACGACGAGGTGCAGGTGGACAACAGGAAGAACAAAGCCGAGATGGAGGAGAACCAAAAGCTGCCGGTCGCTCCTCCTGCTGACGGAGGAGGAGGAGGAGAAGGAGGAGGACAGGAAGGAGGGGCGGAGCCTCAGAAGGAGGGGGCGCCAGGCCAGGCTGCGGTGAAGGCGGACACGGGGGATAAGGGGCAAGGCGGGGGAGCGGAGAAGCTGACTGAGGAGCAGCAGAACCCCGCTGTCGTGGTCGTGAAGAAGGAGGTGAAGGACATGGGCGGGGCCGAGGTCCCGTCCAATGAGGTGCTGGACGCGGGGAAGGAAGCTGGGAAGGGGGCGGAGCTTCCGTCGCTGGAGGAAAGAGACGACCCGGCTCCCGGGAAGGACGCCCTGGTGGAGAAGGCCCCGGAGAAGGCGTCGGTGGAGGCGGGAAAAGCTCCTGACGCCATTGTGAAACGTGAGTGAAACACTAATGCTACTTCTTTTTCTGTTTCTACCAATACTTGGTAGAAGTGCTGCCGAAGGTGATTGATCATGTGGCACACATGGATGACCAATCTGTCAATTTTAACTGAGCAGATTGGGGAAAATGGAAAAGAAGGTGTTTTACGCATTCACTTTTAGATGGACATTTGGGTTTACTTTAGATATATCTGCGGGATGATTTCGGTATTGGAAATTTTTGTGTTGTGGAAATACCTCTTATCGCAAAACCCCATGCAATGAGCGGGCCTGTCTTAAGACACGTGCAGGGGGTTCACTAACGTCAGTTCTAACGAACACAATGACACCGGATTCAAAACGACGTGGACGAATAAACCGCCCAGGAGAGTGGCACACTCAATGAAGGAGCTAACTCACACTCCAGCGGCCTTAAGATGGGCAGGAACAAACCGAGGGTCTGACCGAAGGTAGGCTTATCTGTGGACAATCTGCGGACGTCTGGCCGAGAAAATAAATGAGGTTTGCGTCATGGTAAAGGTTTTTATTAAAAGAGGGGGGCTTCTATCGCAAGCCGTGCGCGCAGGTGCACGGGAATGTATTTGAATCCTTATCTTGGACGTTACCCCTCTGCAGCGGACCGATGCCATAGTGGGAGTGATCCAACGCAGTGAGACCCATACCTGATAGTCCACTGCATGTACAGCAGTATTATTCGTACTCTTGGAGGTTTGACCCGCCTTGGTGTTTTCATCTGCTCCTTCAGCTCCACCCGCGGACGGAGCGGAGCACCCGCCCGCCGCCAACGCCCCTCCAGCTGCCGACGGCAACGGGGGAGAGGACAAGATGGAGGGTAAGAGACACGGGACACGTGTTGGTGGGTGGGGTTGGTTAGTAACGGAGCATCTGGAGATGTGCTGCAATGGACCGGAATAGCCCTGTACAACCTCCTTGAGTACTTCTAGAATCACCCCCTCACTGGAAATGTTCTACCAGCTAGTGCTCTACTTTTAGTAGTGTAGTGTTATCATACTAGTATAAGTAGTACAAGTCTTTGGATGGAGCACACGCTTCACGTCAGATCTTGATTCATCGTTCATTCACTCATCAGTAAAAGTTTCTTAAATATCACATCCAGTGTTGAATTGAAACTGTCTTTCATGCAGCTTTTTATAAGGGTCAATAAGGTTTCCTGATGCTATTACTTTGTGATTGATCTCTGTATCGCTCTTTACTCACCTCTTTTTGTTTTATCACAAACTGCATTCTCTACTGCTCTGGCTGAATCCATCAACTCTTTTCCATTTTAAAGACGAATAAGTATTGGGAACAGATTATCCTGGCCACGCTAGACCAATTTGCAATTCCATTTTAGTCAGGAATGTTTTCGATTTCCTGGTGGCGAAAAATGCCTCCAGACGCAATTGGATAGAACGCCAACCAATCAGAGCAATGAACAGTGTGACACAGCAGCGACCATCTTGGTTGTTTAATGAAAATGCCCTTAACGGAGTTCCAATAGGGCGGTACTTTATACAGTCATCGTATTAGTCCCGCCTCCTATTAGATAAACTATTGTGATTGACCTAACTCACAAATTGGTCTGGTTCTCAGGCCAGGAACAGATGCTTTGTAAATGTCCTTGAGTTTTACTCTCCTCTTTTTGTATTTATGAATCTTTTTTCTTCCACCATTGCTCCCTGTCTCTGTCTTTCTCTCTGCTGGGCTTCCTCACAGTGATAAAAAAGCTGGTCGCAGGTATGAACTTTGACCTTTCCCTGCCGCTTTGCCTAAACCTTGTCTGTTTGTCTGTCTGTCTTTCCTGTACCATTTAAGTTCTCTCCGCAAGTATACGCATCAAGCGTACATGATCTAGAAAGTGGACTCTCACACCACTAGTCATCCGTGCTAACCTAGTCCGGTGTAGTTTGTGTCAATAAACGCCTCTTGTTTGTCCGGGTCTGACATGACAGGTGTTATGTATCATAACTCTAATTTGGGTTTGTGTCCTTGTGTGGGCTTGAATCAAAGATGAAAAACTGATTTTAATGAATGGTTAATTAACTATTTCAATGCAATTAATTTAACCTCATTAATTAAACTTGGAAGCTGGCCTTGCTGCCTTCATATGGGATCAAAATGGCTTTCTGGGGTTCCACCAGCCCTTTCATCACGTCTATTTAACGTTTCTAACAGGTCAGGTCCTTTCTGAGCTGATTTAATGTATGCATCACTCTCTCTGACCGCGTCCCCCATGCAGAGGGCCAGAACGACCACGCTGTGCTGCTGCAGGTCATCAAGGAGCAGCAGGAGACACAGAAACGCCTGCTTGACCAGCAGGCCAAGCTGCTGGCCGTCATAGAGGAACAACACAAGGAGATCCATCAGATTCTGCCTGCAGGTGAGCGCACACACACACAGACACAGACACGCAGACGCAGACGCACACACACACACACACACACACACACACACACACACACAGACACACACAGACACAGACACACACACACACAGACAAACACACACACAGACAAACACACACACAGACACAGACACACACAGACACAGACACACACACACACACACACAGACACAGACACAGACACACACAGACACAGACACACACAGACACGTATACAATGTCAAATAAATGACATGAAGCCGAGAGAGAGAGTGCAGGGACGCTCGTGTGTTGTGTCATATCAAGCGTCGTTCTTCTTCTTGTAAAAGGCGTTGCAGCAGACGGAGAAGCTGACAAAAGCGTCCAGGCAAACGCCCAAGGGGACATGGAGGCGGCAGCAGCCAAGCCAAAGGACTCAGCTCTGGCTGCGGGCCTCAAGCAGCCGGGGGGAGCTGGAGCTGGAGCTGGAGCTGCTGATGGAGCACCACAGGCAGCGGGAGCGGCAGGGTCTGAGCTTCACCTTGTTCCCCAGAACCAAGCACAGGCTGGGGATAAGAACGCCAAGCTCCAGCCAGCCGCTAACGCCGCCGTGGTTCCTGGGGTCCACAAGGCCGGGGGGGAGGCCATCGTCGCCAAGGGGCCGGGGGTAGCGGCGGCGGCGGCGGCGGTAGTAGCAGTAGTAGCACCAGCCGGCAACGAGGAGCGGGAGCTGGGCGCCAGGGGCGTGCCGCTGGGACAGAGGAGGCGAGGGGACGACGGGCCCGCGGCAAAGAACGACGGGGTCGCCCTGCCCGAGGAGGAGGGGCAGATTGGGAAAGAGTTGGAGAAGGACAGCGTGGAGACCCTGGAGGTGGAGAAGGAGAGGATCGAGAAGGAGGTGCAGGCACGGGTGGAGAAGGAGCGCTTGGAGAGGGAGAAGAGGGAGCGGCTGGCCAAAGAGGAGCTCGAGAGGGTCGAGCAGGAGAAGGAGAAGCTGGCCAAGGAGAAGGCCGCCAGAGAGACGGCCGAGAGAGAGCAGAAGGAGAGACGGGAGAAGATGAGGATAGAGCAGGATCAGATAGAGCAGGCGCGGAGGGAGGAGGAGAGCCTGCAGCAGGAGCTGCAGAAGATGGACAGTGAAATAAACGCACGTGCACTGGAAGAGGAAGAGGAGAAGCAGCAGAAGGCGAGGCAGGCCCAGCTGGAGCGGGCGAAGGCGGCGCAGGAGCTCGAGGACAACGAGATCGACGAGCCCGTCAAGAAGGGAGGGCGAGACCTCAAAGTGAGGCTGGAGGAGAGGGAAGACCGGGCCGTCGACGCCGCCGCCGCCGCCGCCCCTCACTCCCAGGAGAAAGACACAGACCTGAGGAGGAGACGTCGGGATGTGGACTCCCTGGGGCCCGGGCTGGAGCCTCTGCTGGAGCTAGGGGGGGCGGACCTGCACGCCGCCCTGGAGGGACAGCTACTGGGCGGGGCCCTGGTGCACAGCAGGGGGATCAAACAGGCCGCCGAGGCCGAGAAAGAAATATGAAAGGCACAGAGTGCCGTGGGCCGGTGACAGCGTAGTGAACCACATGCTGAACACATTCCTCTGTGACTCGTCACTGCCTTCAGAGACTCAACAGATGATGGGTTGGTTCTGATTTCCCCCCCCACCCAACCCCTAAGCGTTGTCTCTGTGGAGGTGGTTGTTCTTCTAAAAGAGACTCCTAGACCAGCCGGGAACTGTACAGATTCTCAGACGGAGAGGAACCAAGCACCATAGCCCCTGCCCTATACGATCGACAACCCTCCCAAGTACATAGATAAATGTATATAACAAAGATATGGGTGTAAGTTTAAAGTGACTGCCGAAAAGCACCTACAGTCCCTTCCATGTTCAGGGTACAATGTTGATGAAACACACACACAGACCAGAACAGGCTGTCATTGTGATACATTTATAGTCTTTATGGCTACCAAAGATGCCTAAGAGCTTATTAATTTGGAATTGAGAAAGATTACACAATATACTGTAAAGAGAAATTATATTCATTCCACATTCTTTGCTTTGATAATGTATATCGTGCTAGTCCTAGTTCCAAAGTCTTTATAAAATTCCTATTTTTATGTATATAATAATAACTTATTTTGTACTTGAGTCAACATTTTGTGTAGGATAAGCTGTACATCTATGCAAAGTAAATCCCTCAGAGGGTTTTCTAAGAGCATAACTATCCAATGATTCACTTATTGTTTGTGCTTTTTGTGAAGGCTTTTGTGTTTGCCAAATCAGATCTTTTGTGTTTGTGACCCTGTTTGAAATGTATATATTGCAATTCTCAAATGTGTAGAACTGAGCATTTGTTCATTAGAAATGTATTTATGATTCCTACACAGGCTGTTCTTTGTGTTCGGTAATGTCTATGTTGAAGTGTATTAACGTTTAGGATTTTGAGCGGATAAACAAAAACGACCATGCCTCAGACTATTGCATCACTTTTTCTTGTAAACCTAATTGTTGGAAGTTTACAAACAACAACATTTCTCAAACGTTTACTTCAGTGCCTTATGGTTAATTCTGTGAACTGGCAACTGTCTCCATCCCTTTACATGACTGTTGCTAATACAGTTAAAGGTAATATTTAATATTTTTCTGGAGAGAACTCTGCTTTGCCCTAATGCTGTTTCAATGAACATGTTTCTGATGACCTATTTTTCAACATTTTGTATTCGCTGGGAATAAAATTCAAGGCAAATTTCATTGTTTTGTTTTACAATGAATGTTTAGATGATACATATATCGAACTTTTGATTTCCTGATATATACACTCTATAATAGGAAACAACCATCCTCAACATGTCATCTTTATTTTAATATCCATTACAAATCATTATACAGTCACTTTCAGGCATTGTATATGGTAGCTGATCCAGTGCGTGGATAATGTCCCGAAAGCGTGCTATTTCGCTGCTTTCTTGGCCTGTAAAAGAGCATCGTCTATTTATATGACATGATCAATATCACATTATTAACAACTGTGTATTTGGCTTGGAATCGTACTCACTGCGTTCAGGAAGCATGCCTTGAGCGCCTGAAATTCCTTCACACAGAGATCCTTCTGCAGCTCCTGTTTACCTATGGTTGTAGCTGTGACACATTTCCCATAAGCCGATGCCTGAAAGACACGGGAAGGTGAGTCATTGATCATTCTTTGCAGGACTTTGGCCAACTTTATACTTCAAGTCATACCAAGAAAGCTATGACTTTGAAACAAATGCAATGCATTAAGGACAATGTAGCTCTTTGACAAAGGTCAGCAAGTGTGCGTCCTACATCCCTCGGTTCTTACCTCTCCCGGACATTGAGCCAATATCTCGGGGAAACGTCTTAACTTTTCACGGCTTCGGGTCCACACATTTGTCCCAGACATCTTAGTGGTTCACTGACTCTTGGAAGCAGCAATTGGTGGTACTTGTGGACAATCACCGACTGGATCAACAACGTCTAGTTGAGTATAATATACAGTAAAACATGTTCGATTCGGAATAATGTATTTTATGTCCTAAAATAGTTCTTATTCAATCCATTAGTATAACCTCCTATATGTTTCATGGGCAACGCCATGTTGTTGATCCTGTGTGAACGTCAGCAGAGCGTCATTTAGAGAGATACGATTTGCCTGTTTTTCCTTCAATCAAGGGGCGACGTCCGTTCTCCTCACGTTGATTCGATGGTTATCAAAATGACCCAAAAGGCGAGAGCCAATGGCATTATAGGTTTAACTGCCATGTGATTTGCAAGCTGTCAATTTTGAGCCCGCCTCCTTACCCCAGAGCGATGTGGAAGATGAGTGGTCTCCTGCTGTCTAGATTGCAACATCATGGCAACATTTATGGAACGCGTTGCATTTGTTCCCAAAGTAGGTGCTATGTTACTCAACTGTTGTCTCTTTACTTTAATTGTATGGTTTGACAATCAAGAAACCGCTTTTGATTGGCTGGGTTGTGGCCATCAGTGTCCAGCTAACCAAGCTAGCCGCTAGCTTAGCATACAACACTATTGGGAACTTTGGCATGACAGCTTGTTTGGTTATTAACAGTGTGTTACATGCAATGCGTCCCCGAGTGTATTTTAGCTCTAGCTAGCTTCAGCGTAACAATCCTACCATCCGATATGTCTGTTTTGACACTTTTCAACCTAGAAAAAAAATGAGCTCTAACTATGTACCCCTATGTCGCCCTCTTCAAGATGCCCACCCTGATGAAGGCCACAGCAGATGATGAAAACCCCTGCCCAGGCTACTTATTTCAGGAAATAGGAAGTATCCTTTGCCAGTTTATATGGTCAAAGTCACAGTATGTTTCACGGTCTCTGTATAAAGCACACAGAAATGCTCTCTATTGACACAATTGAGTCCCATGTTGTTGTTTTTCATACCTGTATCAGTTGACTGTTTCAGCTTATCAAGTTGAAGCTGCCTACAAGAATATATAATATGTCCTATTACCAGAAGTATTTCGGTTCCGTACAACATTTAGCTGTGAGGGCAGTTACAATAAGGATACCCTCAACATGTGTAAAATCAAAATCTTTATCTACTGAAATCTTTCATTAGATAGATATGACGAGTTATCACCCACAAACATGTATTTAGATGGTGTTATTCTTGTTATACTGTAACAAGATAACTGTTTGATCTCTTTTTCCAGTAGTCAGATAATATTAGCGGAGGTTAATTTGCTGCCGTCTGGTCTGTCCTTCCGTTGTGTTCTTAACCGTCCAATGACTGTAGAAATCTCCCATGAGTCTGCAGGATCTGGTCAGTTTTTGTTGGAGTATCTTCTAGACCGACTGCGGGTCGACTCCTGTCACGTCAAAATTAAGGTGAAATCACTAACTGTTTGTGAGAGTATAAAGAGATTATAAAACATGAGGCTATAGTATGCGCGTTATGGATACATTCACGAAAATCATGGGGAATATTACCCAATATTGATAAATAGCATGATATGCTTATTAATTCGGAATACTACACATTAATCATCAGTCTGAGGGTCCTAACCTCGATGTTTATGGATATTTAATGTATGGTATCCGACTAAAATGAGAATTATTCATTTATAACCTCATATTTTGATTATTTTAAGGGAATATCTTCTCATCGTAATTAATGTAGACTATAAAACTTGGAATCATGTCTTTATCAATATCTTAGTTTCAAAACGATACCAAGCCATTCCAAAAATATGAACTGCTATTGAAATATCGCCCATCCTTACTCGGAACGTGATATTGGATTGTTTGAATGCCGTACAATACATACCATTTAACGTCATAGCAGTGAAGAGTTTGTGTGTGCTCAGACTAACCGCTTCTGCGTCTGTTTGTGTCAGGTGTTGAAGATCTTCGTCCATCTCTGTGCTCATGGCTCGCATCACTTCCTCACTGAGCTCAGAAGAAACTCCACCTTCATCCAACAGGCGTCAGGTGAGAGGAGCTGTCTCTCTCCACAAACTCACTCCCACTATGTCTCAGTGTCTATATATAGGTGCCAAATATTAAAAATCTTTAACATATTACAACGAATAAATATGGGTCATACACATAGTAAGATAGTGGATAATATACAGTTAAGTAGTAGTACCTGTACATTGTCTTACTAGTAAAGCTATAGAAATAAAAACCACGCCATGAGGGATAGTGAAAGAAGAGAGTGGTGCTACCTACTGGATGTTAACAGTATTCTTCCTCCTCTGTCCTCAGTATACAGTGGTCCGGCGGACCCCATCCACGGCACTGCCCTCTTCCAGAAAGTCAGGAACACAGCGCAGGTTGGCTATATATTGTGGTTGTTTTCCTTAACAAAAAACTCCTGTTGCACATTACGTATAAAAAACACACGCACACACACACACGCGCCTGTAAAGTTAGATATATACTAAAATAAATGCTTTGTTTTCACAGGAAGTGGGCAGATTGCTCTTCACAGACACGATCTTAGAAAAGACCCAAGGCGGCTGCATAGCTGCTCAGACGACAGGTGAGCGGTACAGTCTTACCGGGATGTTGGACTGGACTGTCCGGCTCAGAGTTTTTTTTTTATTGCATTTCTATTCCAATTTGAAGCTAGATGGTTTGTGAATTTATTAAAATGTAGATACATGTTATTTGTTGTTTGAGACCGCAAACAGAAAGAGACCGCAAACAGTGCCTCTTTACCGTCTCCTACCGATACTTCCTAAGATGCAAATTGTGTGTGTGTGTGTGTGTGTGTGTGTGTGTGTGTGTGTGTGTGTGTGTGTGTGTGTGTGTGTGTGTGTGTGTGTGTGTGTGTGTGTGTGTGTGTGTGTGTGTGTGTGTGTGTGTGTGTGTGCAGGAATGGGATCTGAGGCGACCCACAGGACGGCCATGCAGGGGTTCGGATGTAGCCCAGGGAAGCAGGGGGCAGGTGCGTCTGCCTTCAAAAGTGATCACATTTGGTGATCTTAAGCTTTGCTAAAACTTGCAAATACTTAAGGTCGGCCACACAAGGCCTAGGCACTAGCCATGGTTCAGCCTGACCCACGCCCTTGGGTGAAGCACCTCACCCCACCCGCCCTTGGGTGACTCTTCAGTTTTCGCTTCCTTCCTCTCTGAGTGGTCCGGATAGAGAAAGTGGTTGGGTTGTTGTAATGAGTGGTAACCGTTAACAACACGCCCACCCCACCCCTCCCCCAGTGTCAAGCAGCAGCAGCCTTCTGGATAAGCTCCAGCACGCCGCCGGGGTGGTGGCGAGCGCCGTCCTCCCTCCGCACGAGCAACAGGGCATCCGTCTCCATGACAACCACTACCGCGCGGTGGCGGCGCCCCCAACGCCCATAGAGGTGGCGGTGGCGGCGTGTGCATACGACCTACCTCCGCGCGGAAACACAGGTTGGCTATGACTCCGACTGCAAGAAGCACTTTACATTGATACGTATATAAATACCCTTAAACGCCCTGTGATCAAATGTGACTTTGATGAAACGTGTGAAAGAATGACATAACAACATGAAAGATAAACAGAAAAACGTAAATAAAACTCTTTTAACGTGTACATTGGCACAGCAGGGAGTGCCCCATTACGGCTGGTCAATAACGGATTCGGTGAAAAGTCATTCTCCGCCTCCGTCCTCTTTCTTTCGACCCTTGTAGGTACCAAGAGGTGCCCCGGCCAGGTGGGCGGCGGCTGGGAGGAAATGGACAGCAGCAACGGCTCCTCGCACAACTCCTCTCAGGGCCTCGCAGCCAACGGCCAGGCCTCGTTTGGCAGGAGCAGCAAGTCAGGGGGGACCGGCAGCCAATCGGCTGGCAGTAGAGAGAGCAGTGGGGACCTCTCGGAGAGGTGGGCTGCTGGGTATGCCTCCTGGCTGTTTTATGGTGTGTGGTTTCCTTTATGTTGCAGCACTTCCCTTATATAGCAACACTTGTTCCTCCAGGGTGGAGGCCATGCAGCTAGGGGACTGTGGCCAGGAGATGGCGCTGATCAGCAGGCTGACCGAAGGCTCCAAGGTCTTCCTGACCAGAGAGGAGAGCCAGTACTTTATCAAAGAGTAGGAGCATTAGAGAATTGAGTTCTACTATGCTAGTTCTGCCCGACTCCTGTTTTTTGTGTATATTCCTCACTCTTTAATGTAATGTAACATTGTCCTATATCGGTCTTGTGTGTCTTCTTGTCTGAAGGTGCGCAACACTAAACTGCGAGGTCGTGGTGGAGCTCCTCTCAAGGCAACTCCAGGAAAACTCCCACACTGTCCAAATGGTAACATGAGCCTAAGCTCTGTGTGTGAGATTTATTTTTGTACCCTTGACTCGCAGTACAGCCATAACATTTGTGTTGCTTCTCCTGGCCACCAGAGGGCGCTGTGTGCGGTGGCCTGCCTCCTCACCTGTGACCTCCTTTCTCTGGAGCAAATCTTTGGAGCTACGCGCCACCGGCTCGGCAAGCTGAGCGAGGGTCCTCAGGGATCGTTGACTAACAAAGCCACCAAGGTAGCCGAGTCGTGTCCACACGCTAACACAAAACAGGACCAGCTGGTTAAAGCACCTTCAGACTGTTCTAAGCCTTCTCTGTGTGATTTCTGTGCCAGATACTGCGCCAGCTCGAAGCCATGCTGGGCGGGACCGGGCGTGTCCTCAGACCGGAAGTGGTAGCCAGCGACCACTTGGCCTCAGATGACCAGCCCTTTAACGCGACGTACCCAGTGGCTCCTCCACCCCTTCCGCCCAGCCTCTCCGCCGGGCTCTCCAGCCTCCGCAGCTACCAAGAGACCCCGCTGATGTCCCCAAAGCCCTCCATGGACGTCACCGACCGCCCGTCCCCTTCCGGTCGAGAAGAGGACCAGAACGGTTCCTCGGTCCACGACCACGGAGAGGCTCCCCCGAGTGCCTCGGAGGAGTCGGGTGACAGCCAGGCAGAGGCTGCCAGGACTAGCAAGGCAAAGGGGAACTCGGTTGGGGAAAGCAGCCAACGTCCTGGCGGCTGGGAGTCTCCATCCGATTCGGAGCCATCGTGCGTGGGAAGGCCCTCGCTGTTCAGAGGCATGGAGCTGGTGGTGAGGGGGGGCGCCTCCACCTCCTCACCCCAAACAGACCTGACGGATGCATCCAGTCTCAGCCATGTTGGAGGAAACCCAACCGCAGATCACCCTTTACTAAACTCTGGAGGTTCCTGTTTTGGTAAAAACAGCAGCGTTGCGTCCCCAAGCAGCCAGACAGTATCAGCCTTTTCCTTCCTTAACTGTTGACGAAGGTCACAGTCTGGATGGTTAAGTTATGTCAATCAAGTCCTTATTCAGTATGAACAGGTATGATACAGGTATGAGCAGATAAAGGTCTGACACTACGCTAGATGTTTTTGCATTTCCAATGCAAGTATCTGATGTTAAAAGCCTATCTATATTATTTTTTCTGCTCATGAATTCATGATCCATAGAGTAAAGCTATAAGAATTGGGTCAACCTCCCCTTGAATTAACGTTCTAACTCTACAATGCTTATTTAAAGTAACAAATCTGATTTACTACTCTTTATGAGCTAATAGAAACACTAGAGAACTTAGGAACTGCATAATTACTTAAATCTGGTATGGGGGCATCCCCTAGTAGTATATACTAGTTCATGCGACTAGGTATGAACCAGACTCGGCTCTGGAAGGATACGAGTGTGTGCTGGATAGGTCATGCTGTGGCCTCTCTTGCTGTCCACAGTTGGTCCACTTAAGACCATGCACTATCACTTAACATTGGCAAGTCGTCATCCACAAATCCGCAGAGTGGAGGACCCTCTGGCGCCATGCAGTGCAGTGCAAGGCACTGTGGGCTTGAACTCTGTGCAGTGTTATATAAGTTCTACAGGTGACCGAGGTTATGCCTCCGGTTTGTTGCAGGAAGCTAGATCTCTTCAGTGCAGGGCAGTCACTCTTGATTCACATGTTTACATAACATTCATTTTTATCAAAAATTCTACAGTATGAAGTGTCTGTTAAAGTGTCTGATAAAGTTTGTTTTGTTTTTTGTAGGTACGAAAGAGTAATGAGTCAGTGAGGTTTTATTTCTATGCTATTTATACCATCATTTTGAATCCTGTCCACAAATGGAATGCATAGGGCATATCGGTGCTTGGTAACAAGTTGGAAAAATATAAGATGAAAAAAAGTGTGATAAAAAAATATATTGATCTGGAACCGGATCGGCTTAGATCAAATAACACCAGCTTTGAGTATCAAAGACAAGAATGGAAAGCTATATAGGATTCCTTGCCTATTAAGACGCTGTTTGGATTAATTGGATATGAACTGCAGAATGCATCCCAAATTCTGCTTGAAATAACAAATGGTACGAATAGTGTGACTGCTATTAAAAGACAATAAAACAACCTTCAGTGTACTCACCCACACACACTTGGCTTTTATTGGGTCAAACTTTCAAAATTTGAATTCATTTTGATTGAGCATTTGAATATGGAAAAAGGAACAAAGCATAAAAATGAACAGACATAAATCCTGATTTAACTTAATGAACACAGTGTCTTGGTCATACCACACAGGCCATGGAGCAGTAGGTAAAACAAACTTTCAATTAACTGCTTTGTTTAATTTTTTTAACCTTGTACATACATATGTGCATAAAGAAAAAAAAACATAACTTTACAAACGGAACTGAAGAGTTGTATGGAGCACCAAGTTCTCTTGTGCATCTCCCTGGCAGTGTCTCACCTACAGGAATTCACTCCAAGGAGCCTATAAATAGCCAGGGTCTTATGTGAAGCAGCGTCTCAGTGGCGACCAATCTTCTCCGTTACCATCAAGCCGCACCAAACCACGCTCCTTTCAAATATTACTTTTAATCACTTTGGTTATCTATCCACAAATACACACACAAAGAGTTCAGAACTCGATGGGGGGGTTTTCCTTACAAAGAGCAAAAGCTGATTTTGAGTTGGCCTTCCGTTACCAGTCGGTGTGAGGTGAGTCGGATGCATGGACCTTGTAAACTTGCTGCACATGGAAAACACTGGACGACTCGCGTCTTGAGTAAACAAGAAGAAAGACTGGATAAAGTGTTTCGCTTTGTGTAGCACTTTGATCACACACACCTCTCATCGTCATCTTTTCAATTAGCACCAATGAAATGTTTGCACGACAACAACACTTGCATGTAAAAGAGAATGTTGCCCTCTTCCTAAAGTGCCTGAAGTACATACATACGGTACATACATACTGACACCACACACAGAACTACAGTGGATGGGCTATGGAAAAGGCAGGTATTCCATATGATCTCCCCCCCCGCCCCCCGGGCCCACCATCCAAACACACACACACACACACACATAAACACGCACTCTCTCTGCTTGCCCTATGATTGCTGGTTGCAAGGCGGGACCAGCCAGGTCAGGTTCTGATGGGCCAGGAACAGTAAGGTGGGGAGAGCGCGGGGTCAGAGGGCGGGACGTCACCGCCGTCACGTAGAGTCCGGCAGAGCTCTGATCTGCATGCTGCTGAAGTGAGCCTCCCTCAGTAGTCTGTTGATGTGGTGGTAGGAGACACCAGCAACGCCGGTGCTGCTGCTACTGCCGCTGCCGTTGCCATGGAAACCCTGCAGTGAGGCGCTGGCAGAATCCTCGGGCTGGGGGCTGAGGGAGCTCGGGCCGCGCGTGCATAGACTGGTGCCGGCTAAGGTACCCCTCTCTGGACTACTGACCCCACCGCTGCTGTCGCTGCTGGATGACTGCTGCGGACAACCAAGAGGAAGGGAGACGCGTGACATCGGGAGGGTGGCACCCGCGACGGATTAGCCTGCTAGTTTAGATAGGCACTGCAGCATGCGTGAAGAGATTTGACCCCGGAGCGTTGCTTAAAAATGTCAGATATTCATCCATGTTTCTATTTATTGAGATCTGAGTTGAGGCAGTTGAGGGACAACCATTTGCATGTCCCTCAATGGCAGCCAAGCCACACTATAATTTCAACTACTTCTGCAGCTGAACCCCAACATAAATTGAGTATTTAGAGTAAAAGAGGTAATTGATCAAAAGTCTGATCTATAAATGGAGGCACAGAGTAAAAAATGACGGCATTGATCCAATGAACCCAAGATGGGCCCTGAACCATTTTTTCAGCTTACCTCTGAATCCCAGACGTCTCTCCCCAGGTCCGAGACTATCAGGTCATGTCCCCCTCCTGACCTCTTGGCGTTGGGGTTCAGCTGTTGGCCCTCCTCGCTGTCAGAACCACGGCGACGCTTCCTGTGCATTTTAAACAACAACAAAGACAATGAACCGAGAGAAAAATACCAACATCGCTACCGCCAGTGAATTATCAGAAACACTCCTTATCAGCAATGGATATTGATTATTGATGAGGCAACATAGAAAAATGTCTGATGGTACTGAAGCAAAAAGCAGAACATAAGGCTCAGCGTTCATGGTTGCATTACCTGTTTTCGGTCAACATTTTAGGCGAGTCTCGACGGACTAGCAATATCTCGGGGAAACAGACGACAGTACCAGGGCTGGGCAAGATGACGATGTAACCGCTCCGTAGATCGTCCAACACAGATGTGACATTAACTACAGCTTGGCACTATAACCATCTCAGCTCGCTATGGCTACACTCGGCTAGTAGGGTTCGGGTCCAGCCTTACCGAAGCAGTCCCGTCACCAAAATAAAGATATCCCCACGAACTGGCTAATCTAAATCTAAAGACAGCGTGTCCTCCGAAGCTATGACATTAGCAAGGGACGATGGGGACTCCGAAACCTAGCTTCTCCCTGGTTATGCAACGATATCTCGAAAAAACTCCAGTCATGACAGGAGCGGTGACAAGCTATCAAGCTAACATGGCTAACTTGAAAGCCACAACGGGACCAATCCTAGTATATCAACCTTCCGCTTTCGTATCGCCCTTCGTCTCTCGATGTATCTATATGTAATGGAAACTAACTCTACCAATGGCTAAATTATCCCCGCAACAGCCTGGACCACTCGGTGAGTTTGTCAACTTAGCGGCGGCCGGGAATCATAGAAGTATGAAGACCGCTCACTTTTTCCTAAGTTAACGCCGCTGACTAGAATAGCTTCTGGTTGGTAACCGTCTGCTGCGCAGCTGCTGCTGTTTACACGACGCTGCGTAACCTGACGTCACATCCAATGCGGAAATTGTGTCGGCATGTCAACAAGTATGCATAGATATACAACTGCACTCATATTAGGCTAGTTCATTCATTGATATCTTTAAATATCGTGCGAAGAAACAGTCCGAGCAATTGAATCGTACGGTGTTAGACAACATGGGAGAAACTACTTATTTCGTGTGTGTGTGTGTGTGTGTGTGTGTGTGTGTGTGTGTGTGTGTGTGTGTGAACATTTTTCATCATATATTTTTTCCTGATTGGAATACAATCAGGAAGGGCAGATCATCTGGGACCTGGAAGGCTTGATCGCCAGCTCCTCCTAGCTAATTGTCGTGGTGCCCCTGAGCAAGACAACCTATCTACAACTGCAAGATGGACACTGCAGTCGATGTGGGAAAGTTCATATGAACAGGTTATTTGAGGCACCCATAGTAAAGCGCTATGAGTTGCCTAAGATTTAAAAAGTGGATTTAAAGTAGGCCTATGTTAATCAAGAATATGTTTATCATGGTTATTTTAAGTATGGATGGATGTTTTAGTAAGTGCACACTTTTGTTTCTCACTTTGTTTTGTTTGTTTGTCAGACAATAACCGATGTGATTGGCAACTGGCTGTTTGAAATACAGCACTGCCAGTGGAAGGGTTGTGTCATGCAGGTCTCCAGCCTCCTGGAAGAGCTCCTTATCCTCCTACAGAGGATAGGGAGAGATATGCTTAGATGCGATCAATTTGTCAATAAATGCCATAGCAATGTCCAGATGCACAGAGGGGATTTTTGAATGATTGGACTTGGATTTCATTCCCATGACCCTGTCACATGCTTTGATGTCATTTGTCTAAGAAGTCCATCACCACAGGGATAGATGTTGGTTCCTTCAGTCGCAAGAGGGGCTGATTTAGTCAAACTGACCCACAGGGGAAATTACATGGAACCTTCTATGCTTAATGCAAGCATAGCCGATGAGATTGTATCTGCTAAAAGGAAGACAGAAAGATAGAATAGAGGGGCTCCAGAACATTTTGTGTTTTTTATTTGTATTTCCTATATGCCAGAAGGCTCACATTTCACACATAAACCCGTTTGGATTTTGCTTTTTGATTGAGAAATAAGACTATTTTTATCAGGTAATGCTTTCCAGGACAGAAGAAGGGGAAGGACTTTCCCAAAACAAGCTCTACCATTCTACTTAATTGCGCCCTGCTGCGATAGCCCCAACCCAACCAAGCCTCCCAAACTCACAAGATTGGCTCCAAAGTTGCCTGGCCAACCTTCAGACTTGATCAATACAGTTGGTTGTGCAGTTTATAAGGAAGGAGAACTTGCAATTACATGGTCTTGCCTTTGCCCAGACTCTTAGACTGCCATGATCCACTATGCCTGTTCCAACCAACTACATTTATTTAATCGATTTCTACAGAATATAAATTGGGTTACTGAAAGTCATTGATTCGACAAATAAAAATAAGAGAATGTATAAAGAAATACTATTTTATTCATTTGGTTGTGATAAATGACACTACATGTGAAACAATACAAAGGAACTATACATTAAAAACATTTTTAAATAAAATAAGTTTTATTTCAAGGTTCTTAAATACTTTGTAGGGCCTGAATTAAGTGTATTGTACTACTGTAGTTTGCTACATGTCATGCTTATTTGACAAAAAATAATTTTCCCATCCTGTTTTTTAGACGGTTCCTTATACAGCAAGATCCTTCAGTGGTAAGTCATTGATTTTCAGCAAATTGCAAAGAACAGATCAGGTATCTGCCCCAACAGATTTGGTTTCTCTATACCACAACCCAGCCACTTTTGACGACTAAAGACACAATACCTGTCTGGATGATCAAACCATCGGTATCTCCTGGCTTCACTCCAACAATGGTTACATATATAAAATGCTGTTATGCCATTGTTTTAATACGTGGCAGAGTCACACGCTGATTGCTCTTCTGCAGAATTAGTATAAAATGTAATTTTGACAAATTAGATTGGTATTGTGAAGTCATTGCAGTGGTTTAATCACCCACAGTTATTGTCCTTTAAACACTATAGCCATATGTGTTTGTGAAGAATGAATATGTCCCAGTCATATAGTCATCATCCGACTAACAGAAAATATTTTGGCTTGCAGCAGTACTTACCCATGTCCTGATTGTGTAACATTGTGGATTTTTACATCCAACATATAAAAGATAGGCAAATACATCTTTCATAAGGCACATTATCAATGTCATGTATATTTCTGTCTTTTATCCATTGCTGTTGGTCGATTTTTTTAATAAATAAATGGAATGTTTTGTGCTTTTATTGAGTACAGTGAGTTTGAAAATAGAGAGAGATGGAGAGAACCTCGCTTTAAGACTGCGGTTGTTTCTTATCTCAAACACAACCGGCCTCTGTTTTACCATTTCTCTCAGCTCCTTCTCGCTGGTCCTGGACCAAATCAACCACTATCTCTTCATGGCCTCTCAAAGTGGCCCCTCCTTCGTCTGAAGGTTTTGTCCTACGCTCCGTGACGTCCTGACGTTCGGCCGGTTGAGCTTCGCCCTCGGGGTGGTCCGAGCGCTTCATGCAGGGGGACCACCTCTTGGCAGGGCGCACCAGGCCCAGAAAGAGGGCGCCCAGTCCCATGCCGGCGGCACACGAGTAGAACGCAGAGCCGTAGTTCTGTGTCTTATCCACGAAGAAACCTAAGATGGGTCACGTGATTAATAAACAATCTTATTATTTCCTTAAGCAGACGCTTTGATCCAAAGCTGTTTAGGGCGATATACAGGTGGGATAGTTTTAAGCTAACCCATCTGAAAGCTGTTTATCTCTACACTGTCCGCAGCCTACCTGTAGTCTTCCCAATCCACCCTACCTGCTATCGAATAACCTGCATCTGAATACACTGCAATAAGACAATTCTGATAAAACCATCTGCTAATTGTTAAAGGAGTCCCCAGGCGATTATTAACCCCATTATTCTTTCCCTGAGGGTCGCCCCATGTTGAGGGAAACTAAAAACCAGACACAAGTTGGTTCCTTACGAGACAGCCAGTGGCTATCGGCTAGTATAGGCTTTCTGGATATGTCAACGGGGTAATACTGTTTCGCCACACTATTTGAGTTAAACGAGCACGGGGATGTCTCGTAAGGAACCGAGTCGTGTTACATAGGTCTTGGAATGGTTTTCTGAATGTGTTTAGAAGCCCCGAAAGCGGATAAAGGCCTTTCCCCCATAGGTTAGCGTTATAGCTATTCCGTAGCGCCGGCAGCCAGTGCATATCTCTGGCTTGGTCTAATCAATTTTCGTCTGGTTTTTAGCTTCCCTCAACATGGGGTGACCCTCAGGAAACCAACAATGGGGTTAAAAATCAGCAGAATTCTCTTATAATAGTTAAATGTAGTGAAAATATCGTTGTCAGTTTCTTCTGCCATCAGGCGAATTAACACATATGAGATCCGTCCGACCAAATAAGGACATCCCGTCGGCCCTACCTCCCAGCGGCGGGCCGGCCAGCCCGGCGAAGCTCTGGATGAAGACGTAGACCCCGGCCGCCGACGCCATCCTCTGGATGCCCACCACGTCGTCCTCGGCCAACATGGGGATGTGGCTGCACGATATGCAGCCCATGAAGAAGCCGAACCCGGAGCAGCACACGGCCAGGCCGTAGAACTCCCTCACCAGCGCGAAGGCCAGCAGCACCAGCGTCATGCCGACCACGCAGCCCAGCAGCACCATGAGCTTCTGCCTCCTGACCCACGGCCGGGACAGCAACCACCCGGCCGAGAGGCGGCCGACCACCTCGGCCACGGCCATGATGGACAGCATGCAGGAGGCGCGCTCGCGCTCAACGCCGCGACTCACGCTCAGCTCGATGATGTAGAGGGGCGGCGCGAAGAAGCCCAGCGTGGCGAACAGCCCGAAGAGGGAGTAGCAGATGAAGCTGCCCTCGCGCAGGATGGAGAAGTCGAGGAGCTTCGCCTTGGGCCGGGAGGCGACCGCCGGCTCGCCTCCGTCCTCCCGCTTCACCTCGTCGTCCGTCCCTAGTTTCTCCTCCTCGTCGCCGCCGGCTGATCGCCTCGCGTCGCTCTCCCCGACTCCCGTCGCCTTTTTCTCGCACGTGTCCTTCATCATCCGGCCCTCAGGCCCCTCCTCCGACGACACGCCAGAGTCGTCGGAGCTGAGCGAGTCTCCGTGGGTCGGCTTCGTGTCCCCGTCGTGGCGGGCCTTCGTCGTCGTCGTCGTCGTGGTCGCCGCCGTCAGGGAGGGGTTCCACTCTGTGGTGGGAGACTCGTCTCGGCTCAGCGCCACCTTCTCTTCCTGCCGGGTGGGCCGGATCACGATGGGCCGGAGCAGAGCCCCGCACAGGATGACGATGCCCTGCAGCGCTCCGATCACCACCATGGTGTGGCGCCAGCCCATGTGATCCCGCAACGCAGAGAAGGCTGCCAGGAGGGGGAGCAGAGGACATGTGTCCTTAAAGCGGCCCTCTAACTAAGTCAAACACAGGAACTGTTTGATCATTATAAAGCAGAACAATAATAATGATAGAAAGGGGAGATAGACTGCTATGCAGATTGTTCTACAGACAGAAAAGAGATGCCAGAGAAAAACATAAAAAAAAAAAAAAAAAAGACATCAGAATGTCTAAACCAGAAAATTTACTTTTTTTAATGCATTAAAAGAAGGGTTGTGATGACATTCCCAATCGAGTCGTCTACAATGTGGTGCATTGAACCCCACACGTCTCGTCGTCCCCCTCAGGGTCCCCACAGTGCACTCACCGGGGGCCAGGGCGAACATGGCGACAGACTCCCCGGTGGAAGCCAGCGCCGTGACCAGGGAGCGTCGGCGGTCAAAGTACTGGGATAAGATAGTCACCGTGGGCAGGAAGGTCAGACAGTAGCCCAGACCTGCCGGGACAAGGACAAAGACTTACAAGTTTTAAACCCAGGCATAAAACAACCGGTGATAACATGGAAACCGTTTCAGGGAAATGTAGAATGAGGAGAGGAACCTCAACCTTTTTGCCGAGCCGTACCTGCAACCATTCCCATAGTGATGTACATCTGAAAGATGGAGGTGGTGAAGGCAGTGGTGATGGTTCCCAGGGAGATGAGGACCCCTCCCAGCATAACAACCGGCTGGAAGCCGAAGCGGTTGGACAGCACCGACGCGAGAGGGGCTGTGGACGAGTTGAAGGGGGTCGGGTTTGCTTACTACCTACAGCAGAGAGGCCAGAAAGGCTCTGTAACGCATTAGCTTCCTTGGATTGCTCTCATTCATACTTAAAGAGTCTGCCAAATGAATGAATGTTGCCTAAATATAAACAGGAAAACACTCTCAACTATTTCCCCACCAAGAAAATGTATAGTGTGATTGCATTGAATGTCTTGTCTTTGAGTAACAGTTGCCTTTGAGTATGGTTCACTGCGGTGTGTTTCCATCCTTTCATTAGCAGGAGAGATGTTTGTCACTTTCACAAGGTAACCAGCCATACTTTTCTTTCTTAAAGCCACTCTCTGACCAACGGCGTTCACTGATGACCTCTGACATCTTTCACACTAACCCATGAAAGTCATGATGAAGACACAGATGGAGAGGACCCAGGAGACCTTGCTGTTGCTCTCCCCAAACTGCTTCACCAGGTCCTGGAGGAAGATGCCGAAGCTCTTGATGGTGCCGTAGGTGAACATCTCGACCAGGAAGAAGGCCACGGCCACCAGCCAGCCCCAGCCACCGTCTGGGATCTCCTGGTACTCGTTGGGGCGGAAGAGGAGGCATCCTCTGAGCCCATGGACAGCCATGGCAGAGGCTGAGCTAAAGAGAGCATAAAGGTGGATTTCGTTTAGAACAGGGTCGGTGTGTGTGTCACTGAACGTGTCCATTTTTTACCTCATCAGAAAAACGAGGTAAAAAATGGATTAGTAATATTCATGGCTAACTTTAATAGTGCACAACTTCTCAAAAGGTAAATTAGAAACAGGTTTTTAAAGAGGCGGTTTGATCCAGAATGCACCCTTTAAACAGTTTTCCTGAAGGCTATTACCTGCACATGTAATTACAAGAATCTAAAGCTTTTTCAGTTTTGTGTCCCGGTGCAACCTGATTCTAAAAAACATCTTGTCAACCAAACATAACGCTGTAGCACAGTGATTAACCACCGTTTGGAAATTGACGATGGGCGCACCAGAGGGTGGCACTTTTAAATTTGAACTGCTCCTATGTTGCAATACTTACGGTAAAATAATAATTTATTTCACGGTAACATTGATCCCGCCACACTTCCGGAGTTAACGGAGGCAACAACAACTCACTGGAGGACAAGAAGTCAATTTTCAGTGCAAGTCTCTTTACACGTCAGCGTGGCATTTAACACAAAGTATACTAACCAGATGCAGACACGGACATTATAGTTTAGGTACCGGTATTTGCAAAACGATAGCCTAACTAGTTAGATGCTACTGTTTACGTACCCTCATTTCTTTCGCCATAGTAATTGTTTGTTATTACGTTTTTATTATTCTCACTGTCGAATCCCTACCTTGGTTAGTGGCATGATTAAAGTCCATGCCTGCGGATATCAAGACTACAGCGAAACCACTCCTCAGATCCAACCTCTTGTTAGCCATTAGCCAGGCTTTAACATAGTATCAGCGTATGGGATTTTTTTTCTACAAAACATCTTTGCAAATACATTTGTTGCTTAGTTTGCTTTCCTTGATAGTCTTATTTTCTAAATTGACCGTGGGCAGTCTCGGGGCATAATAAATATGATAATGTATTATCATATGTAATAATATTTAATATGATAATATTTAATTTGATCATATTTAAAGTTCAGTCAGATGCAAACATATTACACGTGGATCTTATTTCGAGTAGGAGCTCAAGGAGAGATCATGTTGAAATGTATAGTTATAATACAGAGGCAGACAAAAGAGGAAGGACAGTCACATTCTGGCCCATTTACTTCGGAAATGATTCAGCCCCCTGACCCGATCTCTAGGTCTGAAAACTTTTGGTTTTTCAAAATCTTAAAAGCTTATCAGCACTCAGCAGTCCTCTTGCTATGACCATGGGCATTTCAGAAGAGCCTGGGTGGTATCTCGTCCTAAACGTTGGGAACCACTGCTGGCCGATGGACATTTCGGGAGGCCCCTAAACCCCTTCTGATAGATGACAGGCCTGGCCAATAATCACTGAAGCCAGTAAAGTCTGGTAGTAATTAAGATTATATTTATATAGAACTTCTTCAAACATAAAGTTGACAGAAAGGATGAAAAAAAGACTATCATACAATGATCAAAGAACCAGATCCTATAGTTAGATAAAGGGGAGACTAAAGTACACCAACACTGAACAGATCCTCTGACTAAGCAGACCATTGTTCTGGACCAAATTGTAGGAGGAAATATAGGCGACGTTAGGGCTACCACACCATCTACAAGGGATTTAGAGAGTATTTCCAAATGGGTGGTGACTATAATCTGCCCTGGTATTTTAATAAGAATATCCATTGATATTAAAGAACCTGAAGTTTCAGTGTAAAAGTTAAATACCCTTCACATAAAGTTAACGTCGGCCATACATACTTAATCTATGTTTGGTTTACGGCAGTTCCGTCCGCTTTACATCATAAGGAGACTAAGCATTGTGTGAAGCCTTCGATGTCCGCCATGTGGCTTGACTCCGAGTCTGAATGAATCCACTTTAATAAACCAATTATTACACAAATTACTACTTTTGATTCTGTCATTAAGTGCTACCGACCCGAAGTTTGAGCCACAGACAATTAGAGCCATATGTGACTTGTAAGTTGACAAGTGAACGCGATTATGGTTGACATAGCTCACCGGTTGAGACACAGTTGCCGGGATCGCTCCTCGCCAAGCCGCTGTAAATCCCGCTCTGAGGCGAGTTTAGTAGGCTAGGCTAAGTTGCACGTAATGCCTTCATGGTCCTCGGTCCACACTACCTTCTGCGTCTTGGTATTAGTTGTAGTAGGCGCGACTTGTGAGCGATCGGGTTACTATAGATCCTTGTGCCGGG
Source organism: Gadus morhua (assembly GCF_902167405.1). NCBI lineage: Eukaryota > Metazoa > Chordata > Actinopteri > Gadiformes > Gadidae > Gadus > Gadus morhua. The sequence goes on from NC_044065.1 coordinate 13,888,716, forward strand.
TTTGAATGAGAGAGAGAGAGAGACATTGACGAGAGAGAGAGAGAGCGAGAGAGAGAGAGAGAGAGAGAGAGAGACAGAGAGAGACAGACAGAAAGACTATTGACTTAGGTGTGTGTGTGTGTGTGTGTGTGTGTGTGTGTGTGTGTGTGTGTGTGTGTGTGTGTGTGTGTGTGTGTGTGTGTGTGTACACTGTGTGCGCGTGGGCGCGCACTTAGCCGAGAGAGAGAGAGAGAGAGAGAGAGAGAGAGAGAGAGAGAGAGAGAGAGAGAGAGAGAGAGAGAGAGAGAGAGAGAGAGAGAGAGAGAGAGAGAGAGAGAGAGAGAGAGAGAGAGAGAGAGAGAGAGAGAGAGAGAGAGAGAGAGAGAGAGAGAGAGAGAGAGAGAGATGGGGGGGGGGGGGGGGGGGAGAGACTTGGACGTAAGAGAGAGAGAGAGATTGAAATTTGTCTTTGGCACAAACCTAACATGGTCAATAACAACTACACGCGACCATAATTGAAAACAGAATTCTGTGCACAGGCTCAGCCATCACCCAATTAAACGGTGCGCGTCCGACAGAGAGAGACTATTGACGTCTTTTTTTGAGGGAGAGTTCTTTCTCTTCAAAATGATTGCATAATTGCACACCGCCTCTACATTGTACAGTGTATCTTTAGTGTATCTGTTTCTAGGATATGTTGGAATTTTTTAAGCACATTTTAGTATTTATATTTTCAGTATTTAATATTCAAATATTTATGCAAATATATTTTGAACATAACGTTTTATACTTTGACCTGCTTTTGCAACGTTAACATTTGTTTTTCATGCATATAAAGCTTTTTTGAATTTAATTGAAAACAATTGAGGGAGACATATTGGCGTGGCCTTTTTTTAGAGAGAGAAAGAGCGAGGTGAGAGAGTGACTATTGACTTGCCTTTTAAATTTGCGTTGTAAATTCGTAGTACTGCCTGAGAAGCACAGAATAAAGATTTGTATTACACAGCATGTTTTTAGCAAGCTAACCTGTCCTAACATATGTTTACAGTAAATGAGGACACTGGCCAAATCGATCCAAAATGATGGTGGGTATAACTCTTCTCCTCACTGGGGTCCTAGTCTCTGGAATACTGCTGCACAAAGCCAACCAAAACACAGCATATGTATCTACACCCTCGGAAAGGCCCAACTTCATCATCATACTGGCTGATGATATAGGCTGGGGTGACCTGGGGGCCAACCAGCCAGGGCAGAGAGCAAACAACACCCCCAATATAGATCTACTGGCTCTCCAAGGCCTCAGGTATGGTATGGTACACTTCCCCCACTCAGCCCTCACATTTGAATACCCTTCATGGAACTCAGTTCAGTTTATATCTCATTTACATGTAATCGTTGAGTGGGCACTTTTTCATCTAAAGCCACTTAGTAAGTGGCCCCAAACAGACAGTTGTAATCGGTATTGCAATACAGCCCAAGAAAACAAAGTGCCATAACTTTATTGTTTTCAACGTATATTCATCAACAGGATAGACGGTAATTGGCTCTCCATGACAATCATCATTATGATGACAATGTGTGAAAAAAAAATCAAACACAGTAAAACAAAATGTCCCCTCCAGGTTGACAGACTTCCATTCGCCGGCGTCCACCTGCTCTCCGTCCCGCGCCGCCATTCTCACCGCTCGCTACGGCGTCCGGAACGGCGTGACACACAACTTCGCCGTCCGATCGGTGGCGGGCCTGCCCCTGTCGGAGGTGGCGTTGCCACGGTTACTGCAGGAGTCCGGCTACTACACGGCCATGATAGGGAAATGGCACCTGGGTCACTGCGGGCCCTACGCTCCGACGAGCCGAGGTCAGTGGAGGACACTGACCACGAAATCGGGAGTCATTCTCTCAATCCCAACTCTAACTCTGTTTCTCAAATGTCGCCCTACGGGCATGTCCGGTTTTTTGTTAGCTTCGGCGGTACCAAAGAGAGAAAACAATGAAATCATTATCAATCCCTGGTGCTTATTGACTGAGTTTTAGACCATTGGCCTCCTTTACTCTGTTTTGCTCTATGCACATGACTTCCATACATGATCATGCAAAGGAACATGAGGGACCTTTCATATCATTAATATGTGTGTCATAGAGTGTGTCGACCAGTGGGTCAACCAAAAACGCAGAGTGTGTATCTACACTCACGAAAAGGCTTCATCATCATACTAGCTGATCATTGCAGGGTGGGGGTTGACCTGGGGGCCAACCAGCTGGGGCAGAGAGCAAACCACACCCCCAATATTGATCTACAGTCTCTCAAAGGCCTGAGGTCATGACTTCCATAAAATAACATGCAGAGGAACATGAGTGACATTTCATATCATTAATATGTGCGTCATAGAGGGGAAGATCAAGATGGAGAACCGCTTCTCCAATAAAAAACTAGTGGCAAAGTAATATTTTTGTCTTGTCGTTGACGCCACAAAGCAGCAGCAGATGGAACGTGTGTAGATCATGTGGTTTGTTCACATTTCTTTGTGTGTGTGTCTTCTGTTTTGGGCGTGCCCAGGGTTCGACTACTACTTAGGAATTCCCTACAGTAACGACATGGGCTGTACGGACGTTCCCGGATCTGACCTGCCTCCCAGCCAACCCTGTTCTGCAGGCCCTCAGGGAGAGCCCAGGTAGGACTTCAGCGGCTTCTTTGCGTCATCATCACACGCACGCACAGCGATGCTGCCCCAGACAAACCTGGACACTCGACGCATTGTCAGAAATGTGATCCAGGGTCACACAAATGGTGTAACTTTGGTTCAATTGGTTAAAATGTGCAAATGCCTTGGTTCCAGTGAAACCAACTGCTCTCACCACCTTCTTTTCTGGTTCTTAATTCTAATTCCCATTCAGAAGTATGGTTACATTTCCCTAAAGTGGATGCGGACCCTCCTCGTTGCCTCAAGTGCAACAAGTCTTTTCATGTAAAAGCCGAAACACAAGCAAAACCCGAAACATTGAGCGAATGTGCATCTCATACAGCTTTCGACAGCCTAGCTCGTAGTTGATCTCTGGTTGCCCCATCAGGTACACTGGCAGCCTATAGCCCATACATGGAGTTAGATTAATAATTGTAATGATTAATTAATGGTTAATGATTAAAAGTAACTATTGGCCAATCGCTAATTGTTAAACTATCTATGGCGTTCCTAAATTCAATCTTAAATGGTGCTGCTGTTATTACAGTGCATTTTAACACTCCTATTTCTTTGGAGTCGTTGACCAGGGCGATAGAGCTGTTATCTGCTTGGACCCCCCGGAATGTCAGACCCGTGTCATTAAGGGACAGCTCGTTCCTCCTCCTAAGCCTCGTGTTTCGAAAATATTGTTGATCACATGAGGCTGTTGACTGCAGAGTGGGCCTGCCGCTGTTGGAGAACTGCACCGTTGTGCAACAGCCTCTGGACCTGTGGACTCTCACCCTGCGCTACAGAGACGCAGCTCTGAGGATCATCCACTCTGCCAGGCAAGGCCAGGACCCAACCGCACACATGACAAACACCGTGTTGGGATGAAGTCCCTCGCTTTCTTCCTCCAAACATCGCAACTGGAAAAAGAAACGATCACATATATAATCTTTTCTTTTTTAAGGTTCTCTTAGTAAGATTTGATAGCTTTAGAGAGAGTGACCTGAAAAGAGCAGAAGATATAACACGTCATTGTTTACATGCAGTACTATATAGAAGCAATATTTGTAATCTTTTTGTAGTTTCTTTGCATTTCACACACCTTTAATTGGTAGGCGGTCAATCTCGTGAATCTTACCTACTACTACTGTGTGGTTGTGAAATATTGGTCTGAATTTGAAGAAAGGGAGACAGCATTGAGCTTGTTGTAGAACCTGTGCACTCACACAAACACGCCCACACACACACACACACACACACACACACACCCACACACACACACACACACACACACACACACACACACACACACACACACACACACACACACACACACACACACACACACACACACATACACACACACACACACCCAGTGAACCTAAACAGTAGTCTACTGCCTGCATTCCATAGCACTGTCGCTGCTAAGGTAACTTCCTATCTCCTTTCAATTGTGCGTAGTGCATAGCACACATTTCTATTGTGACAAAAAAAATGTACACTAAACTTTACAAACTCCTCTGTACGGAAGAGGATTAGGGCCACACCTAAGAAAAAAAGAACAGTTCTGACTTTTTTCTCAGAATTCTGAGATTAAAATCAGAACTATTTTTTTTTTTTTAGGCGTGGCCCTAATCCTCTTCCGTCTTCAAAAAGGTGAGTGAAACTGGAACATGTGTTGTTGTGGTGCAAGTTTCACTCACCTTTAGGTCTTCCATTGACGAAGTGGCTTCTTCTTCTTCCTCCTTCTGCATAAAGCAAAGTGTCCATAAAGGTTGGTCCTTACAGGTACCTGTATTTCTGACTTTAAAGTCAGAATTCCGATTTTTTTTTCTGGGTTTTCACTCAGAATTCTGAGAATAAAGTCAGATTATTATTTATTTTTTTATGAGTGGCCCTAATCCTCTTCCGTACCTCTGCGTGACTGTCAGGATTTGCCCTGTCCCTTTTTTCATTTTTTTTGCCAGGCAACGGAAACAGCCGTATTTGCTCTACGTAGCATTGGCCCACATGCATGTGCCCTTAGCCCCGCCCCCGGCTTCCTTCTCAACCAATGAACTTGATGGGGGGCGGGACGTGTATGCGGCGAGCCTGCAGGAGATGGATGATCTGGTGGGGGCGCTAAAGCGAGCGTCGGATGAAACCAACCGTGATAACACGCTCATCTGGTTCACAGGTGAGGTGAGGTGATGTGAGGTAGGTAGGTAGGTAGGTAGTTAGGTAGGTTGGTAGGTAGGTAGGTAGGTAGGTAGGTAGGTAGGTAGGTAGGTAGGTAGGTAGGTAGGTAGGTAGTTAGGTAGGTTGGTAGGTAGGTAGGTAGGTAGGTAGGTAGGTAGGTAGGTAGGTGTGTGTGTGTCAGTGTGTGTCTGTGTGTGTGTGTGTGTGTGTGTGTGTGTGTGTGTGTGTGTGTGTGTGTGTGTGTGTGTGTGTGTGTGTGTGTGTGTGTGTGTGCAACAAGGCTGTGTAAGAGTCAACGTGTGTTGCTGTGTGCAGGCGATAACGGCCCCTGGGAGAAGAAGTGTCAGTATGCAGGAAGTGTGGGGCCGTACACTGGGACGTGGCAGACCAGCCGAGGTAAGTTTGCCGGTGTCCGGTCAGCACCATCCAAACCTCATCTGACCATGGGAGCTGATTTCTACCCTGTTGCCTACCTGTTGCTAACTATAACGAATACACGAGTCGCTTCGCAGACACTTTTAATCCAAAAACATTTGCAGACAATATCATTCCAGATACATGGCATTAAACTGACCACAGGATCTTAAAATGTTACATCACCATAACATATCACAGAGGGATGCATCCACTACACACTATACCTCTGAGGAATATCTCGTCATTTAAATGACAAAAAAGTATATTCATCCACACCTCAAAGTCAGCTTACACACTTGGGAAGACACAGATGTCTTCTTGGGATCTTGGGATCTTGGGATTTCTGTCGTCAGAAACCCGGAGGGGTTTACCATATCTTCCTCAAGAGTGCCTGTATTAGACAGTAGAGGAAAATCACCGGGAAATCAAAGACCTTTACCACTATCTTAACACCACAATATCCCTCCCCCCTCCATTTGTTGAATTTATCTTCATGAATCACGTTATTGTGACCCTGTATACAGCCTACCTGATGTGATTACCAGGTGGGGGCTCGGCCAAGCAGACCACCTGGGAGGGTGGCCACAGGGTGCCTACGGTGGCCTACTGGCCCAGCAGGATCCCTGCCAACACCAGCAGCCACGCCTTGCTCAGGTAGCGCATTGGGAACCGTAACCTTACTATAACCTCAGCGTAGGAGGCCTGCGTGGGACTGCAGAGGAAACAGGTAGATATGAAGGTATGAGTCATTTATCTGATACGAATCCCTTCCTAATTCCTCATGTCCTACCCAGTGGGATGGACATCTTCCCAACGCTGCTCTCCATGGCCGGGCTGAAGCCCCCGGTGGACAGACGCTATGACGGCATCGACGCCACGGACGTCCTCCTGAATGGTGACCAGACCGGCCGAGAGGTACACGCACACACACGCACACGCAAACACACACGCACACACACGCACACATTCATCACTCTGTGTTTTGAGTTTGGAATTGGAGTATTGTTCTTCTTCGTGGTTATGTAGCAGACACCGATAACCAATGCGTCTTGCAGTAAAAATAGATATAGCATAGAATAGGAGATGCTTAGGGCATCTAGAGGTGAATGTTTGGGATTGAATTTAAAACGAGGTGGGCTGGGAGTGGCACAGCCAACCACTGTAAGGGAGGTAAAAGGTATTCATATTTTAAGCAGATTTAGATAAGAAATTCTGGTCGAGCAGGTTGTGTGACTAACGATCCGCCGCTCGCTCTCTGCAGTTCCTCTTCCATCCTAATAGTGGTGCTTCCGGGCTCTTCGGGGACCTGCAGACCGTTCGAGCCGGGAAACACAAAGCCTTTTACATTACAGGTGGGCTTCACCATCCATCACAACTTTTTCTTTGCCTCGTTTCATTGTGTGGTTCTTATCGTGACCACTGAGTTAGGAAGCTGATAGTTTCACCGACCAGACCTCAGAAAATGATCTAAAGTCTGATGACAAGCTCAAATCTGGTAGAACATTTAACTTTCTTTCACATCATATTTTCATCATGTCGCTTTAGGCGGAATCTGTAAGTGCGTCATTGGCGAGCACAAACTCAGCCAGGAGTGATCAACTGTAAACCAACAGCAATTTTAAATCAATACAGGCCTGTGTACTGGCCACTCTAGAATTTCCCTTATCTAAATCCCCTCCTGAAAGATTGTTTTTTAGTAGGGTTTTTTTAGTAGGGTATCTCTCTATCAAAACAGGAACTAGGCATAACGGCTGGTAACGCAAGGTGGCCTTCCTTCCTGTGCTATCTCCCCCGCTGAGGTTCTGCTTTGAGATAGGACTGCTGGAACCTGAAATTAGGATGCTGAGGATGCGGAAAAACTTGCATGCATTGCTGTCACACAATTCAACTTTTGTGCGTTGGTCGCATTGTCGCCGAGCCCAGGTTCAGCCGAGGCCTGTGGTGGGGGGAGGGGGACACAGCTGCTACATGACCCCCCCCTGATCTTTGACCTGGGCGTCGACCAGGCTGAGGCCACGCCCCTGGACGCCGGCGCCCCGGAATACCAGGAAGTGCTGGGCAAAGTCACCAAAGCCAGGGAGGAGCTACTGTGGGACATCGCCACCGACCAATCGGTTTCCACGGCTGACTACACCCAGGACCAATCAGCGGCGCCATGCTGCGACCCGCAGCGCGCGTCCTGCCGCTGCCCTGGGCCGGCTGGAGGCTAGGGAAACATGCACATGGGCGCACACACACGCATATACACATGTGAACGCACACACACACACACACACACACACACACACACACACACACACACACACTCACACACACACACACACACACACACACACACACACACACACACACACACACACACACACACACACACACACACACACACAAAAAACATACATTCAATGATTTATCATTCATAAATTAAAGAATTCATTCATATATTCATTCACAGAAACACACACAAACATATAAACATGTGCACGCACACACAAACACATTCATTCATTCCTTCATCATTCATAAATTAATGAATATATATTCATTCATATGTTCAATCACATATACACCCACACAAATATACGTTCATATATACAGGTTGGCTTCACTTTGCATCAGAATTTTATTGTAGTTTTCATTTCTTTATCACTCCGCCTCAGTTAGATCGTGATAGTCTCATACACCAGAGTTCAAGCTCAATCTCACGCTCTCTATCGCTCTCTCTCCCTCCCCTCACTGACGTGTACACACACACACACACACACACACACACACACGGACAACACAAGGTCCAAAAACAAAGCGTGTTTATCTTATCTGGGCACACAGGGTCACATAAAAACCGATCACACAAGTGCACTAATGCGTCTCGCTGCAGGCTAGGACCAGCCAAGCCTAGATACATGTAGACTAAGACACACACGCACGCACGCACACACACAGTATGCCCATGTTTGATTTATTTGTATTAAGTATTTCATGGAACAAATATATTTTATAACAGTTCAGTTTTCAACCCCCCCCCCCCCCTGCAAACAACCAACAGAGACCAGAGTGGAAGGCCAATTTCCCGCTTGTAGAGCAAACATTGGTACCTAGTAGGGGGGGAACAACAGTTCACATCTGTCCAAGTCAATAGTTGAAGCCCACAAAACAATCTGCATTACTCCTTGTACTTGTGATTTTGCTTTTGTTGTTCAATTCGATGAATTGATGATTTTCTCTTCTATGTGTTTTCTCTTTTGTTGTTCAATTCAAGGATTCAAGGATTTCTCCTTGTATGGGTTTTTTATTTTTTTCAATCACTTCATAAGCTAAATCATAATGTGTTGTGGCAATGAATTTGTCAGAATGAATAGCTTTTTAGGTCAAGTTTGGAGCCACAGTAGCCTGCCTGTCAGCAGAATGTGGTAGTAATATCAGTTAGGTATATGATTTCAAAAGTATTTTTTTGGTTTATCCATTAATTGGCTATTTATTGGTTAGTTAATAAATCAACTCATCAACACTTAACGTTGGTATTACTACATTAAACGCCTCATTTCGTCTGCAACATTTGTCTTTTTGCACATTAGCCACATTGTACCTGTCGTGACATATTTGATTTTTTTGGCTTTCGCAAAAACAGCTTACAGAGGTTTACACAAGTCAGCCTTCGTTATTCAGCTTGATAGAGCAAAAATGTCATTACTTTAGAAGCATTCCTCACTGTCATCCTTGCTTTTTTATGTGACAACTTACATCCTCTATCATAACCCCGGAGCTTTTCACATAATACATATCTGATTTCACAAATGTGAGGGCTTTTGTATTGCTTGGGAACTCAACCTGTCAAACTTTTTTCAGAATGATGAGCATAACGTCATAAAGCCATTGCACCCATCCTATATGTGAACTTTGTACATGTGTTAAAAAGGAAATTGTGCGGTGGTGGTGGTGGGGGGGAATTACTCCTCTTGTTAAAATAATAATTTTAAATAATGTTTGTGAGACCCATATATATATATATATATATATATATATATATATATATATATATATATATATATATATATATAGATGATAGATAGATGAGAGAGAGAGAGAGAGAGAGAGAGAGAGAGAGAGAGAGAGAGAGAGAGAGAGAGAGAGAGATAGATAGATAGATATAGACGAAAGGGGACTGCTTAATGCATTTAGTTGACAAAAATAGACCCCTCTTTCCTTTTACAGACACAGAGGGGTGCCCATTTCAATTTTAACTCAACATCGCTCTCCAGTGTGAGCTTCATGGGATTGCATCAGCACCTGGTTAGAATGATTGTATTCCGCTTGTTTTCGTTTTGATCAATAAAAGGATAACGGTGAAGAAGAAGTATTTCACTCGAGGGGAATGTTTATTGAGGACTTTTTGACGTTATCTTTACTTATGGGTACGGGTAAAAAACACAGCAAGTTGAACTAACCATGGGCTTGAATATAAGCAGGAAACCCATAATTTACATCATGAGCGACACCTGTGTTTGTCCTACGATGAAGCCTCTGTGAAAAGTGTTTATTGTGGGCTGGATAATATGTGTAATGTGGTTTGTGTGTTTGTTCCCCAGTGGTGTTGGGACATTAAATGAAGAATTTATAAAAGTATCCTCGAAATCGGTTTGACAGTTTGATCTAGCCTTTTTTGGTCGTCCTTTTTTCACTTAAGGGCTTTTAGATTAAAAATAAGTAATACATGTATAAAAAACGTGGCTTTATTTCTGTCACTTTGATTTCACTTTGATTTTATGCATTTGACTCTCATCTGGTAAAATTACAAATCTGGGTTAAACCAATTATGATATCCTTCTCTCCTCCCTCAACTCTACGGTCGCTCTGCCACAGACGGCGAAGGCCCTGGGTCTGTTGGGGTCGGCTGGGAAGGCCTCTGGAGGACCTGGCTCTGGCGGGGGGCCGGGCAGGCCTCTGGAGGACCTGGGTCTGGTGGGGGGTCCGGGTGGCCTCTGGAGGACCTGGCACTGGTGGGGGGCCGGGCAGGCCTCTGGAGGCCCTTCCTGTCCTTCTCCAGGCGCTCAAGAGTGCGGCTCAGGTCCTGCACGGCGCGGGTCTGGGCCGCCATCTCCGAACGAGGTTCTATGTTACAGGAGTCTCTAAAGTTAGGCTCAATTCATACATAACTAGCCCAGGGGAACCTTTCTTTACTTTTGGCATCCAGGTAGGACATTTGGGGAAAAGACTGAAAAGACTGAAATAATAAAAAAATATTGCATTCCACCACATCCACCTTGAAATATTAAAGACGTATCAATGTGCGGTCACATGGCATGACTTAAATCTCTTGGGGTGAGGTACAAATATCTGCTTAACTTTTACATCACAAGACATTTTCCTCCTTGACAGGGAGGGATCACAGAGCTGAGACCCCGGCTTAAACCTTCTAGGGGAGGCTCCTCCTGGCTCTCTTCATCTTCAAAGTAATCAGTACGGTCGGGGGGGTCTGCACGGACTGAAGGGCAGGGGAGGCCGTTGATAAGGCTCAGACGTGTTCATGGGGAGAACTGGGATTTCAGTGTGAATTCAGGGCAGGCCTATTTTGTACCCTGAGAGATTCTTTCAGTGGCATGCCTCTGAAGCTCCTCAGATCTCTCCCCCGGTAACCTCCGGTCTCCATGGAGGCGCCCACCATCGCTTACTTTAGAGGCACCAGACAGAACACAATGCTCACATCTTTGAAGGAACAACAGAGACAGAATAACGGCAGCAGCATCGGTTTAATCGGAAATGTGTGTGTGTGTGTGTGCGTGTGTGTGTGTGTGTATGTGTGGCGGGGGTAATCCAGGGCAAACAAGGCCTCCGCCTCCAGCCAGGCAAAGAAGAAATACACATATACACACACGCACACGCACGCACGCACGCACGCACGCACGCACGCACACACACACACACACACACACACACACACACACACACACACCCACACACATATAAAAGGACACACACACACACACACGCACACACATTACATATTCCATTACAATTATTGCCATTTAGACTGATTGCATTAGAACAGACTAAGCTTTTAAAATGTAAAATCGTTAACACACATAAACAATGTCTCCGTCCAGAGTCAGTAAGCAAATATAAACATGTCAGTATGATGGAAGGAGGAGGCAGCGGCTGTTGGAAGTGTTTGAATCAGTGCGTCGGTGTAAGAATTGATGGGGGAACCACCTCCGAAAGAGACACAAGCTTTATTGAAGAAACATTCGGGAAGGGGCTCTCATTTTTTATTTGATTCACTTCGCTTCATTCCAATGCAAGTCGCCCAAGCACGTTAAAACATAGGCCAATAAAGAATAAATGCATTAGCATTTAATTATAATTTCAAGGTGAACACACCCCAATCTTATAATGCAGTCATCATACTTCCAATATATCAAATCATCATGTTTGGATCAGCAGCAGAGGATGATGTGAGCTAGACACGATAGACGCTTAAACCAGTACACAATGACAGTAAACAATAATTTCAATAATCACATTTCCACATGCCTACAATGAATTATTGCCAATATATAACCTTCGCTGAGGCACTTGCAAGCTTAGTCCCAGATACATGACTTTTTTTATGAGGTTTTATTCTCTGCAGGTGATTCAATGTGCGACGTTCGTTCCTCTTTGTCCCCATCAGGGTTTGAGTTTCAATCATTGAGGGTTTAATGTGCTCAATATCATGTAAACATTTGAACATTTATTGCTTCATAAATAAAAATTCTTAATCTTTACCCATTTTGCTTTTAGGTTTTCTTTTTATGTGCAATCAGGAAAACTGACCTGCTTCATCATTCATTCATTTGATGACTATGATGATAACAATCTTACAACGTTGTTTATCCATAATGCCCAACGTGAAGTGCATGTGTGCACATGACCCTCAGGCTCTCTCTCGCTTTGTGCGTCAACGTTTGTCTCTTTGGCAAAATGTTTTTGTGCTCAAATGTTGGCAGCATTGAAAAGGAAGAAAGTAGACCATGATGAACCGACTATTCAACAAGGGAGAGGATTGGGAAAAATGGATTTGTAACATAAACATGGGCCCAAAGCCCATGTTTATCTGCAACAAGGCTTCGCAGTAACAAAATAATACAATCAATCTGTATCACATCACAGCATCGAACATATCCAATGGGCTCAGATGTTCTAGGACTTCCGTTGAACGTAAATAACACTATCACTTGTTGCTTTTGCATGTCAAGCCATTCTTGTTTTTTTCTAATATATATTCATATTCCTATATATTTTTTTTGGATTGTTGCTTTGAAGGATATGAAGAACTTTCCAGATGCCACTGGCATGGATGTATGTTGAGTAGTTATAGGTTAAAAGTTGTAGCCAACATTTTTCAAATGTTAAATATAAGAACTGTCATTCAACCATGGGAAATCAAACCTGTTTAACCACATCGTGTAGTTTGGGAGCATCATTGATGAAGATCAAGACCGGGGTAGACTGATTTATTTTGTCTGGCTCATATCAAGCGGTACACTCGCAAAAAACATTAACGTCTCTACAGCGCCCCCTTTTGGCAAATCAGACGAAAGACAAACAGGTTACAGTTTACAGCTGTAGTCCTACTATACAGATAGATGCTTTATATACATATTATTCAAACAATAGAATCATCTTCAACATCGACTCATTCTATAAGTCTGTGTTGTGTAATACTTACTTACTTCAAAATAACGTTAATTATGTCAGGTTGTTTAAAATAAAAATGCTTTTAATTGCTAAAATAATTCAATATAATGACCTTTAACTATCTCATAAATCTCATAGAAAGATTTTGTAACAAGTATTTCAGCCAACGCCCAACCGGTCCCATCACCAATTTAACATTAAGCACCTTCTAATAACAAAATATATTGGCTTTCCATCAGACACTCAAATTCAGAGTATCGTTGTCAGAAGAAGACATTACTGGCATCATAGCGGCAGCCGGGGGGCATTACAGAACCAGTATCATCTACAAAATCCTCAATCTCGGCTAACGTAATGGAGAAACTGGTCAGAACATTTGTGAAAACAATCTCTCAGAATCCTGATAGATTCTTGTACTGAGATTTTGGAAAAAATGTCTGCTGGAGAGGATAAGCTCATTTTGTGACTTACCGCACATCAGTTCTCCCATATAATTCATCAAGTGTTCAGCTCAGGTGTTGATATATTACATATTATATATCATATATTTAGAGAGATAACGACAGATTTGAATTTGTCGAAATGTGTTGGAGTAGCAGCCTTAGAAACACTGGCCTTTGGAAAGATTCAGGGGACACCAGAGTGGGACAGGACTTAGACTGGCCCACAGATGGGAATCATTTCAGGCGACAACAATGTGGGTAGGACTCTTCACACAGGCAGGAATAGTCCGAAAATGTCTCTGAAGCTCTGATTTGTGTTTTCCTCTGATTGGTTGTCAAAGGATTCAGGGTCAAACAGCATGAAATGCTATCAATTGTTTAAAGTGTATCATGACTTTTCTGTACAAACAGGACGGATACAGAGGTGTGTGTAAGGGGGGGGGGGGGGGGGGGGGGGGGGGGGGGGGGTCACAGAACCCTAGGCCAGCAAGGGTAGAAATGGATCCAGAGAGGAAACACCATATTTGGGTGTGTATTGCACACTGCCATTCTTCCTTCAAAATCGGCTCAAACAGAATTGTTATTGTTTAGGGGTCTGTCTGGGGGTTGGAGTCAGTCAGTCAGTCAGTCAGTCACTCTAGGGGCTGAAGGAAGGAAACTCATCCTCGTCGTCCAGGCAGACGGGTCCTTCGGCGAACTCATGTTCTGGGATCACATCCCCCTTCACCCCACCGTCCTCCGAGTAACCTGGGTGGAAGAGTAGGAACAGGGATCTGTTAAAGGAATGACTAGGAAAGTCCCTGAAACTTAGAACGTGAACTGAGGAGATCCAGCCTTGTAGCCAATAACTTCAATGAAACAGGGAACAAGGCCTAACTTCGCACTTCAGTTTTTTAGGCCCAGGTGCTGAGCCATAACCACCCCCACCCCTCCCCAGAAGTTCTCTTGTATCAGTAAGACTGCTGGATCACAGATTATACCTCACCTTGCAGTTTTTGTCATGTTCAAACATACCTGATGGCAAAGAGCGTCTTTCATTGTAAATCGTAAATGAAAAGAGTGATACACATGTAAATCTCCCATCACCATGAAACAGGCATTACAGAGTTACAGGTTGACAACCCCAGCCTACCCATGAGAGTGGACGAAGACGGTGGCGTGGAAGAAAGCGCAACGGTGGCAGCGTATGATTGGCTGGACGGTTGGGGCGGTACTTCCTCCAGCTCGGAGTCTTCCGGCTTTTCAGCGGATTCCTCAACACTTTCAAACAACCTGGAATTTACAACAGGGAATCTTGGAATCATCCACTGGGAAAAAAAAGCCATCACATACTTCATTCATCAATTCTTCAAATAAATCCTAACAATCCTTTTTTATTATTGTATTTTTTGTAAAATGTTTTTAATTGTTTATAACGACATCTGGCATTAGACATCTGGGTTCAGAGCCAACGCTGTATGTCGTGTAGTTGTAACGCATTAGAATAATTGCGTCTCTTTAAGCGTGAACTACAATAAGGTAGAGCACAGTAATTATAATGTGAAAATCAAAGAGGAAACACATCATTGTGTGTACGAAACGAAAACACAAATTACTCCAGGTGAGGTTTGAACTCACAAACCCGGCATCACTCTGCATTACACAGTCTGTCACATACAAGTACTGCTAACCGAAGCACAGAACCTAGACATGCTGTAGTCACTGTACTCTGATCCATCGTCCTCATGGAACCCCGTTCATTAAAGTAAGGTTAAGGAGTGCACATTAAATTATGAAAGCAGGGGATATGCTACCGGCTGCCCTCTGGTCACTCTGATTTTCGTGTCAGTCTGAGGAATACAGCGCGCTGAAGGAAATGTATCGGCTTCATAACACAAACGTACATTGCTCCAGGCAAGGTTTGAACTCGCAACCTTTCCTAAGAACTGTGCACTTACCGATTACACCACTGGGGCCTGGATGAACTAGAGTTAAATAGAGACACAGACTCATTGAAAATGGTGCCCTGGTTCTGTTCTACTATTGACTACCATCAGCATCCTGGTCTGAAAAGCACACTGCCTCGATAAAATGTGTAGCTCAAAAAACACAATAATTTCTCCATGTCTAACAGCCCCATCCACTCACTTGTGCTTTTGGACCAGGACACACTCCCCTCCATCTTGTGGGTCCACGTTGTAGATGTAAAGATGGCCGTCGGAGGAGGCCACGAGCAGCCGGGGAAGCTTCTGGACCCTGAGAATGAAGACAGACAGGGATCAAACCACGACAATATGTTCTGCACTTCCCCGGCGAAACATTTGTGAGTCGATGAAACAATTTGATCATGTTCTTCCGAGGTCTTTCAACGATAAGACAGCAACCTCAATAATCGTCAAAAGACAGCATGCATAGCTTCATCATTTCAGTGATGGCTGTCAATCAAACCAGATTGTCTTGCAAAACTGAAAAGAATAACAAGATTTGAAAAGGACTACCCTGCAAAAATACAGACAATTCTACATTATTTTATCATATTTACAAGCTTATTTAAATAAGTAAGGCTAGACTATGGTAAACCGATTTTGCAACGCACCTCTTCATAACCCCCAATAATAACACCAATCATATGAATAAATGAACAACGATGGAGGTAAAGAAATAGCAAGAAACAACCCAAAATAATAGCCCTGACATAGAAGACAAAGGAGTCCCTACGTGGCCATGGCGCAGACGTTCTTCAGGCCGATCATGTCCAGGCGCACGGTGGCGAAGGCTCGGTCCTGGTGCATCATGTCGGACACCTGGGCGGGCAGGTAGGTGCTGGCCGCTGTGAACATCTTGCCCACGTAGGCCGACCACGTGGGAGACTCTTCCTCCTGACTGCGGGAGACGGTGGTGGGTCAGGGGGAGGGTTTGTGCGGTGTGTGTGTTTAAATGTCTGTGTGTGTGTGTGCGTGCCTTTGTGTGTGTGTGTGTGTGCGTGTGTGTGCGTGCGTGTGTGTGTGTTACTTGGGAGTGTGCTGTTCCAGTTTGAAGATGTGGACAGTCTCAGTGTTGCTGGAGGCGCACAGGAACTGTCCGTCTGCACTGAAGGACAATGAGCTGATGCTCACATACCTGACGCACACACACGCACACGCACACGCTTACACACACACACACACACACACACACACACACACACACACACACACACACAAATAATAAGCGTACTTAAAGAATTAAAATATTCAGTTACATGTCCCATGTAATATACCCATATGCTCTGAAATACTTTTTTCTACAGACAACCCATCACATGCATGTAGTCATATAGTGAGGGACGCGCTACTATAAACAATCACTCACCTCTTCATGCCTCTACGGAACTCAAATAGCTTGTGTCCTTCAGGTACAGTGAAGACCCTGATCACAGTCCCCTGGGAGGGAAAGCATAGACGGAGAGCAGGCAGCAAGTCATGTTCATGTCTTCTTAAACAGCGAATCAAATGATGGAAACATCTGATGTGCCAGGAGAGGCTCGAGCTTACAACCTCCGCATTGATGAGGCTAAGTTAAATTGGATGGGATGGTTTTCAATGGAATTGCTGAAACCTCAACTGAATGAAACACCTGAATAGACTTGAGGACTTTTGACTGAATCTCAGGTGTAGCAGGTGAAACTCAAACTTGCAACATTGTTTGTTGTTCTCAAATAATTGCTTCCCTACAGCACCATTAAATGGTGTGCTATGAGGAACGTTGCAGAGCAACCAGTTAATTTCAATCGGCTTTGTTCTTCCTTCATTGAATTTGTTCATAAAGTAAATGACTGTTGCTTCGGGTTAGGCTGGAACTCCAAACCTCTGCATTTCTCCACCGGCTACTGTGCTATAAGTACCACACGCTAAGCGATTGCACCACTTGAAGTTAAACACGAAGAGATAGAGAGAAAAAGGAAGGCCTAACTGTTAAGATAAACACAGGGGAATGGATGGAGTGCAGTGCTGACCTTCTCTGAGGCACTTGCAAGCTTGGTCCCAGATGTGTTGAAGGTGACTGCGGCCAGGGGACTGTCGTGCGCTGGGATCATAGTCACGTTGCTCTGAGGGACAGACAGGGACACATCCACCCCCCCAAAGTGACCATACTATCAGGGCACGGATTGGACCTAAGAGGTCCCAGGTTACATTGTGTTCAGTGTTATAGGCGACAGGAGAGGGGTGGCTACCAGGTTGTTGGCGTCGTAGACGATGATCTCCCCGTGGGTGGCACTGCCAGGGTAGGCCAGGTAGGAGTTGCCGTGGTTAACGGAGAGGGCACAGAGACCTGGGGGTGGAGAGGTGGAGAGAGGGTAAGCTAACGGTGGTTCACTCACCTAGCTATCTCACTCTCGTCACGCGCAGGACTGAGCACGGATAGGAGCTTTTACTGTAAGTGTATTGTTTTTTGGAACTGTGTATTTGTGAGGGAGGGCGTGTGTTTGCGTGTGTGCGTGTGCGTTTTGAGTGTGGGTGTGAGAGCTTCTACCCGTGGGGTTGGAGGGTGTGTTGAGCAAGGTCTTCAGCAGTTTCATGTCCTTGATGTTGTGGATGTAGATGGACTCCTCAAGACACACCACCAGACGCTGAGCAGGAGAGAGAGAGAGAGAGAGAGAGAGAGAGAGAGAGAGAGAGAGAGAGAGAGAGAGAGAGAGAGAGGGAGAGAGAGAGAGAGAGAGGAGAGAGAGAGAGAGAGAGAGAGAGAGAGAGAGAGAGAGAGAGAGAGAGAGAGAGAGAGAGAGAGAGAGAGAGAGAGAGAGAGAGAGAGAGAGAGAGAGAGAGAGAGAGAGAGAGAGAGAGAGAGCAACAATCAGCATCAGTATATATTTTATTACAATTTCCATGATGCAATATTTGTGTGATAAGTAAAGGATTTAAGAATGTTTAATAATGATTAAAAAAACGTAATATGTCACAACTCAGGGGCATGGGGGGGTTGCATCCATGGCGGTCTCATTCTCACCTGTCTGTTGAGCCGGACCGAGAGGATGTTGTTAGAGTAGCTGTAGTTGCAGATCTCCGTGCCCTTCTTGAAGTGGTAGACGTTCATGCGTCGCGGCGTGGCCAGACTGACCACCACCACTAGGCTGCTGGAGAACAGCCGCTCCACGATGTACACCTCAGGGCACTCCACTGGGGGAAACCGGTTGGGGAACCAGGTCAAAGGTCGACACCGTAGTCATTGATCAGGCGCGTCTACCAAAAGGTAACGCCAGTGCCATGGCAGGAGTTTGGACCCCAACAACTATGCTTCTCGGTCTAGGCTACAAAGGGACCAGCAACAGCAGGGTATACCGTGTGAAAGCCAAACTAAACTGGTCTGACTCGGGTTCAACCTTGAGGCTTGAGACGAATGCTCGCCAGATCCTTTTTGCTGTAATTACATTCTTCATCTTACTGTATTATTCTGACACAAGTACAGGTATCCTATTCTTCACTCTGTGTATTCATGAACCATTGTTTATCAGGATAAAACCATTACGCTATTGGGTGTTGGCGGAATTTGACCACATATTTTGAACAAAACCAAAATAACTATTATTGTTGAGCAAGGCATTGGTTGCTAGCTAAAGAGGATGTGCAATGTGATTTTGTATTGTGAGCTAGCTACCAGAAATTATTATTTTTTGATTGTAATATCTCATTGAACACAATAGCGATGTTATCTTAAAACAATTTAACACCGGCATACACATCTGTCTTTAATTACATTCTATAAACAGATGAGGAAGGTCACATGTCATAATATGTCAACCGATGACTCATTGGCTGTTATATCATTGTATATTTCTGTGGGTCAGGTTAAATGACTGCTTGTCCAGATAAGAATCACCTTACTAAGCCCTGATTTCTCGAAGCCCGAGGCGCTTTCTCTGTAACTCACACCAGTTGTGGAAGTTTGCCAAACAAACATTATGTGACCCGAACAGGGCCTTGACACTGCTGGAGGCAGGTCACTGTAGACTTTAAGTACAACCACCACAAGAACAACAAGGGGAAAACCTGAACATATGACACATTGATTATACTCCAGTTGCCCGCTCTAAGTTTAATGTTAAATGATTGGGAGGGTAGAGCCTCTTCTGTCCTTACCTCCCTCGTGGATGGAGTCCATTTTGTCCACCGAGGTGATAGAAAACAGCCTGTAGCCGGTCTTGGTGCCCATGGACAGAGAACTGAGATACATGCAACAAAACAACAATAACAGAGTTAGAATAAAAGATTGCGTCTGGTTTCGGATCATGGATGTATACTATATAATCCCTCAATGGCCCTGTAAAGATCAATATAAAAGCATCATGTCAAAGGTGGAGGTTTAAAAGCATATTTGAGTAATAATCCATGGAGAAATACCCGTTGACAGAAAGCGACACACACACACACACACACACACACACACACACACACACACACACACACACACACACACACACACACACACACACACACACACACACACACACACTCACATAGACTCACACACACTCAAACACACACTCAAATACACTCACATACACTCACTCACACACGGAAGTCCACATAATGCTTGGTGGTTTCTATATATATCCATCAAGAAGAGAATGAATGAGAGCGAGGGCCCCAGTAAAGGCAGCAGGAGTGCAGGTCAGATCAGGTGACTATAGACTTCTGCTGTACCATCTTTGGTGATACCAAGCAATCTGAGGCCTATGTATGGCTGCACTGTAGACGTTAAGCCAGGGAGAGTTGGGGTAGGACACGGGCAACAGGTGTCATCAGATAAAGGTCTCATCTAATCTGAGTTTTGTGTCACCATTCATGGAAGATGATGACCACAGTTTATTTTACTGAGAGGAGGATGCTGGTTCCTTTTTGTATGACACATCTTTAACTGGAAAGAAAATTTTCCTGAAATGCCAGATGATCCTTCCGGCAGAACTATCATTAGGCCGGGCTATACATAACAAAGGCCCAGAGCCTAGTGCTTGAATGATCGCTGAGTCGTAAAAGTAAACAGAAAATGGATGAGCTAATTACAAACGCATGAAAAACACTTTTGAACTTTGAACTTTTTGGGACATTGTTTAACTCTGCAACAGAAACCCCCTTATACATTTTCAGGCCAACATGACGTTATAGTCATACTTATAGTCATATATTACAATGATGCCCAACTATAGGCTATGCCATCGAGGAACACCTTAAAGATGATCAGCTTACTTAACCTTAAAAAGACGCTGTGGTATGAACCTAGACTAAGACCCTAAGGTTACAATTATATTAATTATATTTGTAGGCCAGCAGAATCCTCTAATCTTAGACGATGTAGGACCCAAATAGAGCCACACATTAGGAATGAGCGGTTCAATCATTATGCAACAGTCAGGTGGCACTGGGTTCTCCGACTCGCGCCGGCCCGAGTCTGGGGTCGCTTACGTGGTGTCCTGGTTAAACGACGCGCAGATCAACCCGGGCTGCCCTCCCTCGCAGACTGGCTCCGGTGACTCCATCGGCAACGATTATTCTTCTTTTGATTCTGCAGTAGTGAGAGGCCTCTGGTTTGGATCGCTTAACCTCACTCCCGAAATCCGCTTTACCAAAACCCCTCTTCTCCCCTTTACACCAAGTGCCACGCGCACACACTTGAGGTAGAACACAATGTTTGGACGAGATCTTTCAAATGTCACGAACGTGCCATACCATCAACATATAAAATATATAACGATGATAATCATTTCACAAGACCTTAATGATTCAACATTTTCATTCTGTATATATAGCATTACTGTGTTATTAACTTCACTGATGGTCACACAACAAAACAAAAACAGCTGATGGGTGTATGCGTCACATCAAATACAGTTTTCTATTGGCTCAGAACTATGCCTCAGGACTGCGCCTCCAACGTTTCAATTGGTTGAGCCATCAAACATCTCTTCCTCATTGAGTATTGTGGCTGTCGATCAAATTAGTTCCGCCCAGATAGGGTTCCAGTTATGCGATTGGTCAGATATTCTTTCAGTCTTGTCACGAGGAAATGTTTAGATTATTACGCTGGATATAATCATAGCCAAGAATAATATGATTTACCTATGTGTTATACCCTTCCTCGAACTATCCTAGTATTCCCACACAACCTGCACAGGCTAAAACACAATAAAAACACAATAAATGTATGAACTTTCCATAGGTTTACCATAACAATGTCATATACCCATTTAACATTTTGAAGACGTATTGATGTTATATAAGATGATAATGCATCACATAATTTGTATCCATAATGTAATAAACTCATTTTCGAACCAGTTTGAATGTCTTATATAGCCTAGCAATCGTTTATTAATTAATGTAGTAACGCCGTTATATCGTTGACGTCACGACACTGTAAGTGCCCCTTTAAGGTTGCCAGTGGTTACGGCTCACATGTCAGAATGAGAAGCTTTGACGTCAATGACGGCTCGTGATTGGCCCTAACCCGTATCCGGTGGGGCAGCGGTCCAGGGCTGGGGAAGAAACCAAACCTACGCGAGGATCTCCAACTGTTACGCTTTGCTATAAACCTTTTATTCCGAGTCTTTAACGAGGGGCTCGGTGGGATTTTGTAGATCATCGTAAGTATCTGCTTGTACCTTTGCTTGAAACCAACGACCTTCCTATAGTAGAATAGTATTTGCTTCGTTTGGCATTTGTTTATGATAGAGCTCAAGATGGCGTCATCGGATGAACGCTTTGCCTTTGCAGGCCAGTTGACAGAAGCTAACCTGCGAATCATCCTGCTAATCTACGCATGTTTACCTCACATAGTGCAGGCGTAGAACGAAAAATATCTTTGCATCTTGAATTGTATTCAATAGGATTGTCGCGATGCTTATTTTTTTAAACATAGCTTGGCTTTCAGAAATCCTCCACCCTGCGTGGATGCTTTCACATCTAGCTACAGATGAGTCTAATATGCTGTGAGACTGTGATGTGTAGCTGTCATATAGCTACGCCAGAGATGTTAGCTATCCACTTTTAAAATTATTGTTTTGCATCTATCTTGCACCCTCACTCGATCCCTTGTCCAGCAAGGTCATTACATTGTAGTACTTTACCCTGGTCTCAGTGTCAGATAACCTATTCAAGCGCTGCAAGAATACTCATTGCCATTAATGTAATTACAAGACATCATCTTTCTGTGCCTTCTTTGTTATGGATTTCGTAGCAAAACCTCAAACCTGTCAAGCTGTCACACAAGTACAAATTTACAGTGTCATTACTTCATTTTAAAACTGTTGAACAGTGTCCATCGACAGTGATTACAATACGAGTAATCAATAATACTTATTTTCGCTGTAACATTATTTAATAAATACTTGAAGATTGTGTGCACAAGGGATTCAGGCAGGCGGGTCAATATCAGATACGATCGGTGATAATCTCCCTTTGTGCCATGCCAGATAACAAATTGATCTGAATCCTCTCAAACTCATCAGTTTGATGTCTCTGCCTAGTGCTTGATTGCTGTGATAAGGCTTTAGTGTCGGAGGTGATCAATCTAACCGATAGATCTCTGAGGTTTTTGCAAGCATAGGTATGCTATGCACGTTGCACAACTATTAGTTCGGCAGCACAGGAGTTTCACATGCACTTGAACATAGCCATAATAGGAAAGGAGTGTAGATTAGTGGAGGAAATGCATTGACGTCATAATGTCAGGTTATGTACCCATATGAATAACTGTGGTTTGATGTGCATAAAGATGGTGCAATTCTATCTACTCTCACATTGATGGCGGAATGGAGAATGGTTTTAACTGCTGGTTGAAGACAATTCATGCTGTGAGGCTTCCCTTGCATGTCAAATTGTAGGCCAATATTTATATTTTGCAGAGTTGTTGACATTACTGTTTCCCATCAATTCTGTTTATTCTTGATGTGCTTCCTGCTGCTCCAGCACATAGCACTGTAGTGCCTCATCTCCGGTTAAATAAACAAGCCACAGACGAAAACACACTCTGTTCTTCATCTTCATTATAGAAAGCCATGATGTTACTCTTCATTTTCTAGGCAAAAGAGGAGAATATGTATATATGGTGTTGTACTTTGAAGAGGGGGTTTAGTTCCAAAATAACATTTAAGCAGATATTTTGTGGTTCAACCTAAATTCATGGACTACAATATTTGTGGGCTCACAATACGTGCAGATTTTAAGTTACGTTAATTAAGTGGCATGGTGTCATAAAAGTACTTATTGGTTATTATTCTGAATTTTGTTGCATTAAAATTTGTGTTCAGCTCCTGCATTTATTTCATGAAGCGATGGCTAAAAACGTCACAGACTTTTGGCAAAAAAAGCACATAATAAATAAAAGTTGTTTACAGAAAACCTGAACTAATTCTAGAACCAGTGCCCAGCCTGTGTTATGTGTACGTTCTTTCTGTCTAGTCATGGAGGTGTGATCTCATCATATGATCGGCCTCTCTCCCAGCCCTTTTTGAATAAGACGGGCTTCACAGAGCCAATACACCACCATCCCCCTCTCTTGTGTGCTCTCTCGCTCTTTTGCTCTCGCTCTCTCTCTCCCCCAGAACATTCCTCCCGTAGCTTTGGACCCATTTAGTCTCTCTTTCTCTTGGTGAATCCAATTTGACCCGCTACACTCTCATAGGACGTGTTCTTTTTATAATTTCAAAAACAAAAACAAAACGTTTCCTTTCTTCAGCCAGGTCAGAGGTCAAGAGTCGGCAAATCAGCGTCCCGGTGGAGGTCATGGCGTCAGGCAGTACGAGTAGCGAGGAGGAGCGCAGCCTGCGCGAATGTGAGCAGTACGTGCAGAAGCACAACATCCAGCAGCTGCTGAAGGACTGCATTGTCCAGCTGTGCACCTCCAGGCCAGAGAGACCCATGGCCTTCCTCCGCGAGCACTTTGAGCGGCTGGAGAAGGTGTGTGTTTGTGTGGGTGGTGTTGGCGGGTCTGGGGAGGAGGTGGAGGGAGTAGATAGTCTAATATGATATTATAATAATTAATATGTTATTTTCAAAAATTCTAGTTATGTTTCCCTGTTGGTCATTTAGGGTACTGCATGATGGACTTTTATGACAAGTGTTTGCTATAAATATTGGCCAATATTATGAGCAAAGCACAATCCACTGTTTTCCACTAGGTTTGAATTATTGTCAATCATTCATCTTATAAAGGTCAGTGTTGGGCAAGTTACTTCAAAAGAGTAATGCATTATTTATTATTTGTTACTGTCATTTGAGACAAATTTGTATAAAAACAACACACAAGTTAATTTCAGGTTTAGAATGCATTGTAACGCGCATTACTGAGATTTGTACAGAGTAAAATATATATGTATTTTTTGTAATGCCTTACATTACCAAGTTACAGCAGAAAGTAATGCATTACTTTTGTAACGCGTTACTCCTAACACTGATAAAGGTCATATTTTGTTTCAAATTTTGTGCTCACTTTTATTAGTGTACAACTGCACAGGGATGTACATAAAGGAAAAAAGTTGGATACAGAGCAGAATATAGATGGATATAAATTATGTTTGTAAGTTATTAAATATTATTTAAGTTCTGTCATTACAAAACAACATTAAAGAACCAAATCTCTATTAGCCTTATAGATTGAGTCTCTAATAACCCCTGGCACACTTCCTATCTGGGTCATGTGTCTAACGCCCTATTGGCCGGCTCTCTTCCCTCTGCAGGAGGAGGCCAAACAGATCCAGAACCAGCAGAAGGCCGGCAGCTCCCGGTCCGACTCGCGGGACGAGGAGGTGTCCCCGCCCATGAACCCCGTGGTCAAAGGTCGCCGGCGAAGAGGAGCCTTCAGCGCAGAGGTCTACACAGAGGAGGACGCCGCATCCTACGTCAGAAAGGTAGTGTATTGTACCCACAAACACACACACTCACACGTTTGTGAGTTGCCCTGAAATAAGCAATGTCTCGTATCGCGTCCTTCTCCAGGTCATTCCCAAAGACTACAAAACCATGGCGGCGCTGGCCAAAGCCATCGAGAAGAACGTGCTCTTCTCCCACCTGGATGACAACGAGAGGAGGTACCCCGCGGCTGTTGTTGTTGTTTCCTTGTGTTGTTCTTTGATTTCTTTGATTTTTTTTTTTTTTTTTTGTGTACGATACACAAATTCCTTTATTTATTTCGATGTTATGTCCTCTATTTTCAGTGACATATTTGATGCCATGTTCCCCGTGACCTACATCGCCGGGGAAACTGTAATTCTGCAAGGTTTGTGGAGGGGGGGGGGGTTCATTTTCCTCCTTCTTAGTGACCCACCGAATTCAAGTCCACCAATTTTTATTTTTGTTGGTGACCTCTGTTATTAACAGCATGTTGTTCTCATAGGTGCCGAAGGGGACAACTTCTATGTCATCGACCAGGGGGAGATGGATGTGAGTCCGACAGCCTTCCTCGTCCCTCCTTTAAGGAAGCCCCAGACCCCTTCTCCCTGAACACAGAAAACCTTTGAAAGAATCACGTTGTTTTGTTTCGCCGGTTTCGCCTGCTCTCTCTGATCAGCCTCGTCTCCCTTTTAAACCTTGTTTTGGTCCAGGTGTACGTGAACAACGACTGGGTGACGAGCATCGGAGAAGGGGGCAGCTTCGGGGAGCTGGCGCTGATCTACGGCACCCCGCGGGCCGCCACCGTCCGGGCCAGGACCAACGTCAAGCTGTGGGGCATCGACCGCGACAGCTACCGGAGAATACTCATGGTGAGGGAGGCACCGCAGTCCGCTCGGTCCTGTGCGGCTTCGGCGTCATGCGTCCGCTTTTCATGTCTTCACCGGTCGCCCGTGAGTTGAAACGTTCGTGTCTGTCCACAGGGAAGCACCTTGAGGAAGAGGAAGATGTACGAGGAATTCCTCCGCAAAGTGTCCATCTTGGGTGAGCTGCTTGAGCGCATTGTCGTTCTTTGAATCCCGGTGGCACTTTGAGTTTATTAACGACCGTGTCATGTCTCCGCCTCTGCCTTCTTCGCTGTGTGGGCGTGTCCTCTTGTGGCCCCTCCCTCTTCAGAATCCCTTGACAAGTGGGAGCGTCTGACGGTGGCCGACGCCCTGGAGCCGGTTCAGTTCGAGGACGGACAGAAGATTGTGGTCCAGGGAGAGCCCGGTGATGAGTTCTTCATCATACTGGAGGTTTGCACCAACGTATGCAAACACACGCACTAAAACACGCATGCACCCACGCATGCACACAAGCACACTATCATTCACTCAGGCATAATACAACGGTGTGAATAAGAGGGTTTCAATCATTTGAGCTGAAGTGCCATCAAAGAACTTCAAGCTTGGTACCTCTTTGTCAATTCTAGAATAACCAAGCAACGGGTTGTTTATTATGTTATTATAAGTACCAAGGTCATGTGACACCATCCTATAAGGGTTGGCAAGTGACAATTGTGCATTAAATAAAGACGAGAACATGCATTACAGACTATTAACATGGGTGTGTGTGTGTGTGTGTGTGTCTCCTCAGGGCTCTGCAGCAGTGCTGCAGCGTCGCTCAGAGAACGAGGAGTTTGTGGAGGTGGGGCGGTTAGGACCATCTGACTACTTTGGTAAGAAGCCCCTCATTCCGGGACGAACTTTTTCCCGATTGCCTTTTTTTTTTTTTTTTTTGCATAAATGAGGTCCCTTGGTACTGTGCATTGTCTTTGCCTCCGCACAAGCTGCCTATTGTGTGGTTTGGCCTTTTTGCGTGTCCAATTGGCTCACATGTTACTGTGTGTGTGTGTGTGTGTGTGTGTGTGTGTGTGTGTGTGTGTGTGTGTGTGTGTGTGTGTGTGTGTGTGTGTGTGTGTGTGTGTGTGTGTGTGTGTGTGTGTGTGTGTGTGTGTGCCTGCCTCCCTCCAGGGGAGATTGCCTTGCTGATGAACCGGCCCCGTGCTGCCACCGTGGTGGCCCGGGGGCCTCTGAAGTGTGTCAAGCTGGACCGGCCCCGCTTCGAGAGGGTTCTGGGGCCCTGCTCGGATATCCTGAAGCGCAACATCCAACAGTACAACAGCTTCGTCTCACTGTCTGTCTGAGTTTCGACGGGGGGGACCCTGACCCCCTTTCTCCATCCATCCCAGATGTCCCCCACTCCTACCTCCACCCACCGCCTCTCCCCCACCTCCCCCTCCCCCCTCCCCTCTTTTCCTCTTTCTTTCACTCGGGTCCACCAATGCAATTTTTGCTTTGCATCACTTTCTTCTCTCTCTACAGTTTCCCTTTTCGTTTCTTTTATTCCGTCCCTGCACTTAAAGCTGTGCTTTTTTGGGTTGTTGTTACTGAAGGCCAACCGCCTTGCCGGTGTCCCGTCACCCTACAGGCGTTGACACAACGACATGCTAGCCACTCCATCAGTGTACGAGCAGAATCGCCCTTCCTTTACACTTGTGATTTGGTAGTCGTGATCATTGTTAATTTTTTTTTTTTTTTTTTTTTTTTAAAGCTTTGTAGGACAATCAAATGGGAAGCTCCCGTTACACGTTAATTCCCTCAAGTGGTTGAAGTGTAAAAACTAAAATGAAGAAGAGGAGGGGCCCTGAGGGCCCCTTGAGCAGCACTGGATGAAGAATTGTGTTGTTTATGTTTGAGTCTCGATTTGACTTTCTTTTGTTGTGCTGTCGAGCAAGACTGAAAAAAATATTAAATCTGATTTACTTTGTTGTGTATGGATTTTATGGGGGCCAATTATGTGTCCCTATAAAACAGCTAGGTTATAATCGATGGTTAAGCTAATCATTAGCACCTCCCAATTAGGGTTTACTTTTTGGAAGCCGTCCCCCAACCCCCACATGGACCCCCCCCCCCCCCCCCCCCCCAATCCCCCTTTTTTCTTAATTTGAGTCTGGATTTTAAATAAGACCGGATGATCTTTGGATAGCAAAGGCATATAATATATAAAAAAATAATATATACAAACACATTTTGGCTTCCCACCTATACGGCAGTCAAGTGTTGCTAAGGGACATAATGTAGTCCTTTTGTTGTCCTTTGGTAACCACAGACTTTATATTATGTCTCTAACCAAATCCTATGGTAAAAAACCCACTGTCTTCAATGGATGAATCTGAACAGAGCTCCAACATAGCATTCTACTGCGGTTTTGGGACTTCTAGCCCATGGGCTCTATTCTATTGGACCTCATTCGAGAGCTTGTACAGACAGTGTATGGTTTAGGCTGTTTTGCTGTGTAACTACCAGACTGGTGCCAAATGTTACCCAGGCCGTCGTCAAACCATAATTATGCACTCTGGTCCGTATTCTGAAGTTCAGGAGGGTTCAAAAATGAACGAGGAAGTGATTTTTAATGCATTGACCTCCAATTGGT
This sequence comes from Gadus morhua, assembly GCF_902167405.1. Lineage (NCBI taxonomy): Eukaryota > Metazoa > Chordata > Actinopteri > Gadiformes > Gadidae > Gadus > Gadus morhua. Next base: position 13,917,390 of record NC_044065.1, read on the forward strand.
AGAATCAATAACCATGCAAGAACTGCCGTGGAACATTCGAAGGGTAAAATGAACATTTAGTATTGCGTGTATTTCAGTATTTTTCCGACGTTTTCAGTATGCATCAAATAATAATAATCGCTCTTCTGCCATGGTTTGTAAACAACACAAATGTTATTGTAGAGTGACTCCAAAAGATCGTAGTAACTTTCAACGCAGACCAATGGTCAACACGGATGTTGCCATGGCTACGATCTGAGACGGTGGCAAACGTATATAAACAAAAAAAAAAAGTGTTTCAATGTCTTTTTAAAAAGCTTATTTTTCCATGAATTCTATTTCAGGTGTTGAGTGCCACATCGTACCGAAATGCTTATTCGAAACAGTATGTAATGTGTAGTGTGTAACGTCATGGTTTATCTATTACTTTCCCCCCCCAAGCAAATGGCGTATCACAAATAATAGAAAAAAAAGAAAGAAATCAAAGTAGATGATTATACAGATTCATGGCTTGGAAGTAAAGTATGTATCTATATATATATATATATATATATATATATATATATATATATATATATATATATATATATATATATGTGTGTATATGTGTATATATATATATATACATGTAATCTGAGGGAATGTAAATGTAGCCTGAGGTGAGGCGACTGAGTATGAGGACTTCTTGAGTAAACCTGAGGTGGGGAGAATGTGTGGCCGGTGAAGGCAGATCTTATTACCACCACAATAGCTTGTGATTTCCATGCTTGCTGTGCGTAGTGTGTGAGGTGTGAGGGCCCCTGAGGCCCGCTGTGAATGGCTGCGTGTTGTAAGGAAGCACGCTGACCGCTCTGCCACTCAAAAGAGGCAGAGTATTTTAAATATAAAAGTTTTGATTATTTGCTCCCTAGTTTGAACTGCTTGGTAACTTTTAGATGGTGTAATATCTGCTTCTTCTTTTTTCTTAATATAAATGCATCTCCTGTTTTATTTTTTATGTTACTTTAAGTTACTCACACAGACTGGTCGACATCTGTGTAATAGGTCTAAACTTCATTCCTGTCTTCATTGCTGTCTGCCTTTAGCGGCTTTTATCCACAAACTGATCAGTATGCTTTTACTTTGATGTTTCTTTCCTCTTCAGTGTACCAAAATGTCTCCATTTTATGCCTATGTACAAACTGATGGATTTATGACTGACTGACACACTGACCAATGGAAGGGCAGATCGAGCGATTGCGTGTGACTGTGCAAAGACGTCGTGGCTTTGTGCTATGGGAGTGTACTTGTAAGTGACACCATTGTACTTTTTATTCATTTTTGAAAACAAATATTATTCCCTTCTATTTCTGCAGAACTGCTTGGTTACATTTGGTTATCGTGTCATCCGCTGTTTTTGAGTTTGTAAAACAAAAAAAAACGAAACAAAAAACAAATTCCTAATCTACAGGAAATGACACTGTTGGGGGCGCGGTGTAGGGTTCGTCACTTTGACCTTTTCATGTAGAGAGAGCGTTGGATTTACCGTCCGTTTTTCCTGGATAAACATTTTAATCACCCCCCCAATCGTCCCAGTTTGCCTTAGCTTACCTTACCAGGGCTTTCAGTAGTTGACCGTCACTCCTGCTAGCTCCGACTCGAGCAAGTGTGTTAGGCCCGCAGCGATAGGAGCTGCCGGCTGTCAGAGGACCATTCTTTTTCTATTCTGCCCTTCGAGACTGTATTCAGTTCTTCTTCCTTTTATGTGCAAAGATGTTTTATCCTTTTGGTATAGATTGTTTCAGATGGCAATTTAAGCAATAAAAATAAATAAAAAAGCGTACTGTGTTTTTTAGTTTTCTTTTACTGGTTACTTGTTACTGTTAGTTTTAGTTATTTACTAATTATCTTGAGGCCTCAGTACAACCTGGAGTAATATTACAGATTAAGTGCTTTTAATACAGATTACTAAAATAAATAACTAAGCTTAATTTTCTCAGTGCAAATTAAAACAACCCTGAACAATGGTGAAAGTATTCAAACATTTGGAAGTATAATTATGAAAAGTTTTTCAACAGACGTTGCATTCTGCAAAGGCTGTCTTCCACAAGAGGGCGATAATGAACCACTTTACAATTTATTTTTATTTGTCCTATTGGTGCAGCCTATATCAATTAGTTAGTTGTTATGCTGCTTCTACATGTTTACTTTCCTTTTTTTAATTGTTCTGGGCCTAAAATGTAAATGTAAAATTATATATTTTCAGTGAATGAGAAAATTCAAATTGATATTTCAGTATAGGGCCATCGAGTCTGGCCCTATACTGTATAAATTTGCCTTGTATTGCAGTTGTATAAGAAAAGAACAGCCCAACTTCATGCACTTCTTTGACCAGACACTCCACTCTTTATTCAAATCAAAGTCCCGACAGATTACATCCTGTCTGCTACTTTGCTAGGCATACACCCAATTTGGCAAGATATCGCTAGCTCTGAGGAGGCTTTACTCACTGGCGGCCTTCCCGACGCAAACACAAAAGGTGTTCCGGAAAAAGGTAGGAACAACAGGCCGGGACCAGCCCTGTTTGGACAAGGAATCAAATGGGAAGAAGCACTATGGGCTTCCCTCACTTTATGGATGTTGAAACCTCAACATGACATAGTGCAGTTGGCTGGGTGGCTTTGTCTGTGGCTGTATTTCTCAACGAGCTTGAGCCAACTTAAAGGCAAAAATCCTCTTGGACGGGTTGGTTGATGGGGAAAGAGTGTCTGGGAAGCGGCGGCTGGAGCGAGGCGAAGTGACTCACCGTACTGCACTCGTGTTTTGAACACATGTTAAAGGCCCCATGCTTCAAGTCTCAGCAATTTTAGGAGACAAATTTAAGCTATTTAAGCATGTTTCGTTCACTTAAAAAAAATAACTACAATAAATACACATATTCTCAGTTGGGATGTCTTTCTCTTTTTATCTCCGTCATTTCAATCTATGTCTTCCTGACTCTCCCTTGCCGGGTGGTTCTGTGTGCGGTGTCCTTTTATGTTCTCTATGAATCTGCAGCTTGTCCAGGTCACACATCTGTTTCTTCATCAACGCCTGAAGCTTCTTCAGAGGCTTCAGGGACCGGTCATCCCTTGATGGCATATTGTAGCCTCCAGCCTCCTCCAGCGCGGCCTCGTCCTGCTCCGTCCTCCAGGTGGGCCTGCAATACCCGGGGACTGCTGCCGCAGCTCCTCCTCAAGCCCCGCCCCCATCTCACACGCCTGCTTTGACCTTTGTGGTTTTCCAGCCCAGTCGCTGTAGAACCAGGCCTGCAGGTCGCTGTAGAACCAGGCCTGCAGGGCACTGTAGAACCAGGCCTGCCGGTCGCTGTAGAACCAGGCCTGCAGGTCGCTGTAGAACCAGGCCTGCAGGTCGCAGTAGAACCAGGCCTGCAGGTCGCTGTAGAACCAGGGCTGCAGGTCGCTGTAGAACCAGGCCTTCATAGCCTGTGGCATACAGTCCTCCAGTGGCAGCTTGGAGCGGAGGCGTCTGGTTCCGGCGCGGGATCCGTAGGGGGAAGCTAGGTGGGGGGGGGGGGGGGGGGGCTAATGAGATGAGGGGCATGAGGCAGGCACCGGAGACAGAGCAGACAGACGTTTCATAACCCAGCTGGTGGATCTCCACGTCATGTTCATTAAGGCGTGTCATTCCGCGCGCTGCACACATCGATCGCTGTGTCTTCCGGCTGTCCTGCCATGAAGGCCCTGTTCAGATGCCGCTTCAGCAAACCTTGTTAGACTTACTCATATTGTAAATTAAGATCTTTATTGTTATTTACACACAAGTCCATCGACGCTGGGAGCTGATGACACAGGCTGAAGTTGTATCTTTTGTTTTGACTTTTTGGTATTTTTCTGTAATAATTTATATTAATAATTGATGTAATGAAATAAATTATGTATAAAGCTGCTTTTTTAGTAAGTTAGAAAGCAAAAAAGCTACAACCTCTACTTCTACATCTCCTGGTACTGGCAAGATATAACCTATTTTACTCTACAAATAGATTTGATTAGTAAACCAATAAACTTTAATGATACCAATATTATTCCTGGTGCTGGCTTGGGTGTGTCAAATGAGAGAACGAAAAGCAGAGCAGGGGATGGATGCTCAGTGGTTTGTTCATGGCTGAGGCGAGTAGTCATGGGAGCTTAGTGCCACTTGTTGCGTGAGAGGTCGTCTAACTGCATATTGGCTTCTCCTTCTCTAAAAGGCTTGTCTGAATCCCAAGCAGAAGCCAGTCTCTGGAGTCCTGAATCAGCCCCTCCCAGAACAAGGTAGCTTGAAAACCCCATGAAATGGAAAAGGTGTTGAGCTTGTTTTTGTGATTGGGACATCCATCACCAGCCACCTGGGCTGTTCATCACATTTCACATCACAAATAATTCTGATAACACTGTTGGGTGTCGGAGGAGGGAGGGGGGGTTACTGGGGGGTTACTCCCACTTTGCTCATCAAAATCCTGAAGGTTGTCATTACGCATCATTCCCTGTCCACAGTCTGTCAGCACGCACACGCACACAATGCAATGTCCCTCCAAGTTCTTCGATCAAACATGCAGTCCATGGGCCTCTTTGGAAACGAGACCACGTCCCTCCCTTCCTCCTCCTCCTCCTCCTCCTCCTCCTCTGCTACCTCTGCGCCCCCTCCCCCGCCACGGTGCTGGTCCAGGGCGGGTCGGTGGACCGGGCGTAGTCTGTGGTGACCACCTGCTCCTCGCCCAGCTCCCGCACGCAGCCCCTCACCACCTCCAGGACCCTCTTGAGCCGGCGGTCCAGGGCCAGCAGGTGGGGCTCGGTCAGGACGGGCCGCAGGGGGTCTCCCCACAGGGACTCCCGCATCACGTCGCTGAGGCGGTAGCGCTCCCGCGAGAGCAGCCGCAGCCTCATCAGCGTCGAGCGCTTGATCCTGATGGGGGGGGGGAGGGGGGAGGCAGAGAGAGAGGTGAGAAAGGGAGAGAGAGAGGGAGATAGGAAGAGAGAGGGACAGAGGGTTGAGATAAAGGAGGGGGGAGGACAGATAAAGAGGGAGAGAGATCAGAGAGAGAGGGGGAAGAGAGAGGTCAGAGAGAGGGAGAGCATGAATGACTAAAAAATAAAGTATGTTTTGAAACAGTAATTCAAATAATAATTAAAAAAAAAAGCATGGGATTAGGTATATCAGATTTGAAGACGATGTGAAACTTACATGCAGCACTGAGATAACGGGGCCAGAATGGACATCACGTCTTCAGAGGGCCGTCCGAACCTGGAACACAGGTAGCAGGGACCAGCGGTTAGGGTGTTTCCTCTGACTCCCAGCTGATAGCTCCTGGGTTCGTTCCCCAGTGTCAGAAGTCACTGTAACTGAGTACGGATCAAAGCTTCTGCTCAGAGACTAAATATTAAACAGACGGTGATTGCCGCTCACCCTCTGGCGTTGTCAAAGTGCAGAAGGAAACCCTCGTCACCGAATTTGGTGAAGAGTTCATAGTGATGCCTGTCCATGTTACCTGCATTGAGAGAGGGGACGAGGCGTCGACAGTGAAGGGTCATGGGACACATGTTGACACCACTGAGCTGAGCAGACGGCGAGCCGGCCTACGCACCCATGAGGAAGTCAAAGATAGACATGTCGATGATATTCAGGAGTCGGTTGCCGGAGTTGTAGGGGTACATCTGCTTTATGGTGTCGCAGAAGAACGGATTGACCTCCCAGCTTTAGGACGCCACAAGCAGATGCAGAACGACAGTGAGACACAGTGACGGTGATACAGAGTCGTAGCCAATGGGTATCCCACGCCATTTATGGATCATGTTTCACCTTCATGTTGCCGACGACAGAATAGAGACATGCGCGTTGAGGGCGATTCCCAATCATCTAGTCCTCAGTTAAAACTGTTCAGGTCAATGGTTGTGCTGACTAAATCTAATTGTAGTTGTTGTTTTGGCAGGCATTGATCTTAATCGTGATCTTAATAACCTTGAAATGGTTTGCTACAGAAAATTGTTTTAGTGTCACAAGGAACATCATCGAGTTTTGGCATTATCCCTAAATCCCTCAGAAGTTTCCCCAGAAATATGAATAACAAAAACATAACTTCATATTATGAGCATCCTCTATAAATATGAATAATATAAATAATAATAGTAAAAGACAGCCCAGACCTTCATGTTCTCTCTTATTAGAATTACACCAATGCACGAAAGGGCTGAAATCTGTCTTGTGATCATTGCAAATGTCAGCCGTCCCCCTTCTCCTCCCTCCCGTGTGTCCCAGCAGGCCGACTACTCTACGGCATGGCAGCGATCCACGTTGTTGTGTGACGCGTGTGTGTGTGTGTGTGGGTCGTACTCCTTGCGCCCCTCGAAGGTGTAGGAGCGTATCCAGGGGCTGGCGATGGAGACCCGGGGGGCCTGGCTGAGCCCGGGCAGGTAGGTGGACAGAGAGCCCTCCAGGGTGTCGGGCTTCCCGCACACCGCGTACTCCGTCTTGCACACGTACAGACACTTGGCGAAGAAGCACGTGTTTTTCGCTGCCAGAGGGAAGAGAGGGGCGGTCCAAGAGATTTTCTCAGTCGGAGGATTAAACAAAAATGTGCGCTCACAGGAGAGGCCGCCACGCTTCACATGATGTCACAGGATGTCACAGGATGTCACCTGATGTCACGTGAGCACACAACACACAGGGCTACATTCGCACCCCTGTTTCCTGTCTTTTGGATGAGCTGTTAAACGGAGGCCCCAACTCCCCTGTGGGGCCCTTAAGATGTCCGTGTCCTGGCAAAATCCCCAAGCTGGCTCTTGAGTCAGCATTGGCCTCCTAATTATCCCCTTTCAATCTCTAATTGGGTCGTTTCATTCCTCCTTTCTCCACTGTGTGTGTGGGGAAGTGAGGACTGGGTTGAGATATTTAAAAACAGTGTGAAAAGGAAGGAGATTAGTACGGGGATGACGAAGGCCTTTGTACCGGGGGAGGTGAAGAAGACGTTCCTCAGGTCCTGGTTGTGGGTGGCGAGGAGCACCTCCCCCGTGATGTTCACCAGGCGACCCACCACTGGCGGAACTCTCCGGAAGTCCAGGATCCTGCGGTGCAGTAAGAAGCTCTGTTATGGCGGACCACAGGAAAACAAGACTCCCAGAACTCTGAACTCTGGTTTAAAATACGTGTTGACATCCGCAGAATCACAGAACCAACTAGGAACTGTTAATCCAGACCCATAAATTCAACCAATGGCCACAGTATAGCTATAAATATTTATATATATATATATATATATATATATATATATATATATATATACAAGTCCTGTGTTGATTGAGCCTTCATGCATGGTTTGAGTGGAGCCTCAATAACAGTAATCATGTCTGGGATAAGTCCCAATGGCAGTTCGGTCGACAAAATGGCGGCTGTGGTCCCAACACGTGAAGGAATGAGGTAAACGGATAAAGCTCGAGTCAGGAGAGTCGACCACAAGCGAGAGGGAATGGAGAGGTGTCGGCGATTATGGCAAGGTTAACGATATGTTAATTCAGATAATTGAACACATGGAGGTAGAACAGACGGATTTGCAGTGGAAGGTTGTGCGATAATGGTTTAAACATACCATCATCACACCCATTATTGTTGTTTTTCCCTCTGTCTAATTGCTCTGGCAGAAAGCGTAGACTAAGTGTGTTTAATGACAGGGCCCGACCCAAGCAATGCAATCCCCTGTGACTCAATTCACACAATGTGCTTTAAACAGGTCTGTGTGTGTGTGTGTGTGTGTGTGTGTGTGTGTTTGTGAAATCCCATTAAAACTGCATCAAAGGACCCATTTTGGAAAAACCCTTATACTGTAGGTATGTTTAGGGCACAAGGAAACAGCGCATTCATTTTAACTGTGACCAAAAATTCGAACAATTGTCGAGTGTCAAACAATAGTATTTCCGTTGAGTGAACGCTTTAAGCCAGATAAAACCACCAATATAAAGAACACAAAGGTTTATTGTTTGAATTCTGAAACATAAAAAAAAAGCTTAAGATTGTGGTGGTGAGGATGTTGGGGGGGGGGAGGCTAAACTCTGGGAGGTTTTGGGTTAAAATCCCATTGTCTCATCCCCGAGGTTCTGCTCCCTGTCTAAGTATAGGAAGGAATAAGCATGTGATCCATTTGAGTGGATGGCTGTGTGTCAGTACCTGTCTAAATGGAAGGCAGCGATCTCTGCGTTGTGCCTCTGGAAATCCACAAAGTAGAAAACGTCCTCAGAGGTGACCTCATCCCTCTGCTGCCTGACGCACGCACGCACGCACGCACGCACGCACGCACGCACGCACGCACGCACGCACGCACACACACACACACACACACACACACACACACACACAAACACAAGACCATTTATGAAATACACATTTCACGCTTACACCCACAGTTCATCATATTGCCATAGCAGTATATTCAACATGAGTGCATTCAGCCGTACTGCTGATGTTGTCAAAGTCTGTAAATTCAGTTTTTAACCTCATGGGTTTAAACATGGCTTTGCCAAAGTCATTCATCTTCAAAGCCAACTTCAGATGGTGTCCACTGGGTTTCACCACTAGGAGACAGAAAGAGAGAGAGAGAGAGAGAGAGAGAGAGAGAGAGAGAGAGAGAGAGAGAGAGAGAGAGACACAAAAAGAGAGAGTGAACATCATGCAAATGATCATGGCAAATGTCAAATTCATTGAGGTGCATATTTCCACACCTTCTGAGAATAGTAGAAAACAGTAGAAATAACACAACACCACAACAGCAGGCAGTCAAGCTAGACTTTGTTGTGTCTGAGTTTAGTGGAGGAACATTTCCTTTGCACTCTGGGATAAGATAATAGAGGGGTTGCTCACAAAGCTCGGGTTCCACACACAAATCCCTTCTTTCTTTCTCTCTCTCTGGGTTTTTGTTCTGCCTCACAGCAGTGAGCCAGACTAACGCGGTGCCTGCATTTTGCTCTGTACTCTGTGAGGAGGCGTATTAATAGTTTACTGCTATGAATTATTTTGAATAAAAAGTGAAAGACCAAACCATTTGGCATCACATTCCTTGTACTTTTTTTTTAAAAATATATTCTGTTTGCGAAATTGATAAAGGGGCACTGGTTGCTTTATAGGTTGCTTTGCAAAGTATATAAAACCAACGATTTGAGCAGAAAACTAAAAATGACTTGCTTGATGTGTAATTGCAGAAAATAAAGCACTAGAAAACACTTTATTGCCTAGTTTTTGGCATGCAATATCGAGAAATTTGTCTTTGCTTGCGGGTGCAGTAGTCTGCAAGCCAGTAAAAAAGAATGCATTAAAAAAACAAACACTTCCAGACGCATTAAAACACGTTTCCATCAGAAAAACGGTAGAAGCTACATTAGGCCTGCTTTCAAAGGAGCACCAGGTGTAGGGTAGCAGCCTGGCTCAGAATCATCCACTTTAGCACACAGACGATAATGAGGATTTAATAAGGACAGAAGTTTGACGAGGATAATGAGAATGATTTACTAGAACATCTGATGCTCATTTCGAGAGTTTTTTCTGTCACGAATGACTCACGCTTTTGCCTGATGACTCCAACAACTCAACTACATCTCAACTAACAGAACATAAGTGGATGTGTAGGTGTCTGTCTACAATCCAGCCCCGACGTCAACCCATCGATCTGCGCTCCCTGCTGCTCTTCAGAGATGTGGGCGGGTCGGTGCGGTGGGGCCTGAATCGGGGGGCTAAAAGTGCTGGGAAACCACACATTAAGCAGCGTTCATTAACTAACAGCCCACTGCTCCCTTTGAACGCGGACACACGCACCACCCCCCCATCCCGTCCCTGTGTGGCCCTGTGGCGGTGTCCAATGGAGGCATGCAGCAGGGAGACGAGTCACTGACAAAAGGTTATTTATGTGGGGGAGTTTAGAGACCAATTGAAATGAATGAATTGTCCTGTTGTCTGAGAAATAGCTCTGGAGTGTTGTTGATCGTGTCTGGCTGTGCCGTGGACGGAGAGAGAGAGAGAGAGAGACAGACAGAGAGAGAGAGAGAGAGAGAGAGAGAGAGAGAGAGAGAGAGAGAGAGAGAGAGAGAGAGAGAGAGAGAGAGAGAGTTTTTTGGCTGAGTCAAACCGAGTTGCTGAACCCATGGATTTAGTTTCCTTGAATCATGCCATCCTCCAGCACAAACATCACATGTTCACTTAGAGGTGGTCTGGACTGTACAGCGAGGATACACAGAGAGAATAGTGTGAATGGTGTAGTGGCGGCGGCGGCCTGAGCTCACCTTGCTCACAGTCACATGCTCCTTTCAGGGCCTTCTCGTCCTGAGTGTAATCTGCATGAGCGGAATATATAATATGACACTCTGAACATCCATTCATCTGTCCGTCTGTCCGTCTCGAGCATCACACTACGGTACATAATCCTGTCTGTCTGT
>NC_044065.1:13932798-14010298 GCF_902167405.1 Gadus morhua
TTGTTGTTGCAAGAAATGAGGCGACTGGTATTTATGACTGATGACCTGAATAAAAGTCAGCTAGTTCTCGACTATAGCTCTGACACAACATGTTCATTTGTGTGCGGGTGTGCGTGCATGTTTGTGTAGCGTACAGATTAATTCTTTCACCAGGACCATTTGTTTGTTTGTGTCAATCCTAATAGTCAATTTCCAGTGTGTGTGTTTGTGTGTGCGTGTGCGTGTGTGAGCCACATGCAGTGTCTGTACATGTGTCCTTGGTGTGAATGTCCCTGTGGCTGGTATGTGTGTGTGTGTGTGTGTGTGTCACACTAATTTCCCTGCCTAGAGCTGCACTGGTGCTATTATCTCTCTCTCTGATTTTCTGTCTCACTCTCACTCACACAAACACACACTCTCTCTGTACTTACATACGCTCTCACTCCACACACACACGCTCTACGTTGTTTGAGCCTACTCCACAGAGAGAGTGGAAATGCTAAATTGTGCATGCTATGAAGCTGTCCTGTCGGCTGTTCAGCCGCCTCGCAGCCCCAGACTGAGGACCTGGCAGGGCATTTTCCAGCATGCATCTGCGTTGTTGTTCTACTGTGGTATTTTAAAACATCTGTCGTCTGTTTGGGTGTGTGTGAATGTGTGTGTGGTTGTGAATGTGTGTGTGTAACTCTGGCAGAGAGCTAAAAGTTATTTTCTCAGGCAAATTTGACTACAAAGAGGAAACAGGCTGTCGGAGTTTGAAACTCATGTTTGAAATTAACTTCAATTTTTGGACAAACCAACCACCTAACCACGTTATGAAAACTGCATCCGGGCACACACAGAAATACACACACACACACGCACGCACACGCACACGCACACGCACACACAGTCACACATGTGAATGTGTTTTCAATCATTTTTAGACCACAGATCTGAAAGTGATTGTTGAATAGTGAGACCAAAATATATATTTTGGTCAGGCAGGAGACATACCATTCTAAAATGAATATGTTTTCAACCAAATACTAAATTATTACTTATTTTCCACTGAACAAAGCCATCCTTGTTCTGACCAGACAATAAAGGGCAACACTCTGAAAATCTACCAGAATCTAAAGCATTCTGGCATTATGTTCTGTCATGTCATGTCATGCCTTCACAGAAAACAGAGGAGGAGGGGGCTATGGGTAACTGTAATACAAATACAACACTCTGAATGAATTCAGGCAAATAACCGATAACCCAACACATCTGACACGGCCAGAGTGCACATTGTGTCCTCCCAATTTGAAATGAGGTCACCCCCATGGGATGTCTGTCTTGTTGATTGACTATTAAGTTGTATAACTCTCATCCCAAGAGAATATGAGTGTATTTTTGGGAAATTGTGAATATTTGGGTATCGAACCCAGAACGTACTCTTTGCGGACCTGTGTAATTCAAACATGGTGATTTAAATGGGAGGATGGTTGTATTGGGACACAATAGATTAATGATTGATTTGAAGGGTTACAGTCACCTTGACCGGGGCCTATCGCTCAGTTTTTCCAGTCTCCATTTCCTTCATTTATTTGGGAACCGGAGAAGGGAGGGATGTTTAAGTGGCAGGCCCCGTGCATGGAGACATGTTGGCCTTGAGTTACGACATGACCTGGCCCGGATTAAACCAACGGACCGTTTTGATTGAAGATATAAGCATCCATTTCAACACATCGTTAAAGTGGTTGCTTGGATGAAGAGCGGATACGTATGTGATGGAACAGTGGAGAGAGAGTATACAATGGGAATAGGAAGGGAATAAGAAAGATTGGAGAATAACTGAAAAAACGTCTACAACGTTTAGCCTGTGTTATCAATGTTGAATAGCCAATGTCCTCACACTGCCTTTCTTAACCAGCAGTATTCTGCACATCATCCTGTTCATCCACTATTTGCAATACCAATGGATTGCGTCACCATTTAAAAGCCATTTCCTGTTTCAGCTTTAGAACTCAACGTAAAGACAAACTGCTCCAAAGGTACTTCAAAAAGTATCAACGTTTTACAACTAAGTAGGAAAAAAATTCATAAAGTTATTATGCATTTACATTTTGTCCTGAAAGTTCATTGAATGTTAATTCATATTAAAGCACATCCATTTCATTTATTCAAAATAATGACACAAAAAAGGAAGAATACAATGGAGAACAAGAACATTATAAATGTTTGATTAAAAACACTATTTATATTCAAGCATTTAAAGGTGTCAACATCGGTTAGCTTGATTTTCCCGCTCACAGCTCATCTTGGCGCCGCCGCGGCTCAGGCTCTGACTGTCCGCCCAGGGGCTTATGGGTAATTCTGGAGGGAGGGGCATCTCCTTGCATTCCTGTTGAGAGGAGTAACACATAAATGGATGAACATAGTTGGTGAATAAGAAACCCTTTTTTTAATGTTAATTTGACAAAATGTATACAATAAATTAAAGAATAGATGTTCTCCCGATGTCTGTAACTATAGATCAAAGTGCAGCAAACATATTTCTACAAATATATATTTCTTGGACATATTTTGGATGTTTTTCCTCCATCCTCGTCACATACTGTTTTACTTTAAAACACCTTGCCTCAACTGAAAACCCAAAAACTCAGGATATTGGGAAGGGGGGAGTTATGGAAACAATGTGAAAATAAACACAAAATATTCAACCGAAACCATGTGAGCGAATAGAAAAGGCATCCGAGAGAAGTCTCGTTCATACCGCAGGCAGCACACTATGTACAAAGAAAACTACTTTTTTATCCCTGGCGAGGCACACAACGTCCCAGAACAGAAATACCCTGAACCCTAAAAAAGTCACTCAGCCGTCACGAGCACGTGGGCTATCTGGACGCCTGCCGTGGAATGCCGCAGACGAAATCGTTGTCTCCTGTGCAGATGTGAGCCAACGTGTTCTCATTGTTTTGCAATAGCCGCGTAATGGCCGGGCGTTAAATCAATGCCAGTAGCTGCCACTGTGCGTCAACAAACCAAACAGACACACACACACAACACAATATATCAAGTACACAGCTGTGTGATTTGACAGGGCTTGTGCAAGCCGGTGTGTGTGTGTGTGTGTGGGGGTGGTGTGTGTTTGTGAGACAATCAGACTGCAATCAATCCGAAATGTTTTAGAGGTTGAAAAAAATATTGAAAGGTTTGTAACAAAAGATAATAAAATGGTAGTTCCCTATAAAATGGGGAACTACGTTGTAACGATAAGCAGAGAATAAAAGACATACTAAGATTCGAGCTTTGAAATGTGTGCTGCTGAAAGTTTAAACTGTGTGTGTGTTCTGTGTATGTTTGTGTGTGTGTCTGTAAAGCCCCTTAACTTTGCATTATTAAATGAATGATGTCAATTATAATGATGAGGATCAAGATGATTATTATTCTTGTTGTTTTGTTGTTATTATTATCACACAATATCTTTAAGATGGCTCTGCCATTCAGCAAATTGCAAAGTTCGTCTTCGCAAGCTATTTCCGATGGTTGTTGACAGGGCTCCAGCTACGTATAGCGCACTACTTCAGAAATCTGCAGACAGTTCATCTCACAGAGGCCCACAGAACGGCATTCATAGAGGCCTACCGGTTGCTCCCAAAATAAAATAAACAACCTATATATACAGACTGCTAGTGTTTGCAACTAAATATGTTGACTTAAGAAAGTCAGGAGCTGGATGTCTTGGCCAGAGGGCACCTTGGTAGAGGTCACAAACACACATGTTCACTGATCACACAGCCCGACCCACCGAGACGCCCCCCCCCTGTAGGAGGAAGAAGAGGGGCGTATGGTTGGAGGAGGAGCAGAGGAGGAGGAAGACGAAGGGGGGAGTGAAGAGGATGTGTGTCAACATTCAGTAGGACCCCACCTGTTGAAACATCAGCCGAAGGCAGTAAAGAGGAGGAGAGGGTGAGAGAGGGGTAATGAGCAAAGAGGAGAGGAGAAGGGGGTTAAGGAGCAAAGAGGAGAAGGAGGAGAGAAGGAGAGGGGGGTAATGAGCAAAAATAAGGAGAGGAGGAGGAGAGAACGAGAGGAGGAGAAGGGGGTTAAGGAGCAAAGAGGAGAAGGAGGAGAGGAGGAAGAGAAGGGAGTTAAGGTGCAAAGAGGAGAAGGAGGAGAGAAGGAGAGGGGGGTAATGAGCAAAAATAAGGAGAGGAGGAGGAGAGAAGGAGAGGAGGAGAAGGGTGTTAAGGAGCAAAGAGGAGAAGAAGGAGAGGAGGAAGAGAAGGGAGTTAAGGTGCAAAGAGGAGAAGGAGGAGAGGAGGAGAGGAGGAGAAGGGAGTTAAGCAGCAAAGAGGAGAAGGGGGAGATAAGGAGAGGGGGGTAATGAGCAAAAATTAGGAGAGGAGGAGGAGAGAAGGAGAGGGGGGTAAGGAGCAAAGAGGAGGAGAGGAGGAGGAGATGGGGGAGCAGAGGGGTTTCATTGATCATGACCTCACCTGTAGGGCCAGAGCGTGGTGGGGGGAGCACGTGGCGCCGACCTGGAACAGTTTGTTCAGGTCGATGCTGCTCAGTAAACGCCGCCTCCTCCGACGGTCCGTGTCCTCAAATAGGTGCTGACATAAACGTTGCTATGGAGACATGTGGCGGTGGTTTTGGAGGAGGAAAACCTTCCGTTTAGTTTAGTGTTCATGGGTGTGTGCGTGTGTGTTTGTGCTTTTGTGTCTGTGCGTGCGTGGATAGTGCGAGGCCCACCTGGTGTTGTGGCGGGCTGGGGGTCTCCACTGTGTGTGGAGCATCAGTCTGTTCAGGTGAAGCTGCTGCAGTGGGGGGGAGAGGGAAGGAAGAACATTGAAATAGGTTTGGTTTATTTCTGTGCATTTCTTGAAGTTGTTGTTGTTGTTGTTGATGTGAGGGAAGCACAGCTAATTACATATTTGAACTGGTTAAGGGAGGTGGACAAAACAGACAAACAAAAGTATAGTGAACTTCTCAAAGAGACATAAACACTCACAAACTCACACACTCACAAACCAAAGTTCTGGCCTGTAGTTTCTGCAGCTGAGCATGGTCTGAATGTTCCTCAGTTTGAGTTCCAGACTTTAAACTCCAGTATGTGAAGAATGGTCTACAGCAGCTCCCTGCAATGTGGTCAAACTGTGCGGGGGCCAAACATTGCATTTCAAACTCTACTTGATATAACAGTAGAGTTGTTGAAACAGTATCAAATTGAAAAAATATTGTCTGTCCTCCCTGTTTGAATATGAATTGCGTTGTCAAGTCATGTTTTACGCATCACACAACTATGCTTGTGTGCACAAGTGATTGTGTGTACATGAAACACTGGGCACACACACCAAAGAATACCATCAAGATTAATTACTAAGGGGGCTAGATCAAAGACAGACGGACAGACAGCCAGACAGACAGAGAGAGAAAGAGAAAAGATAAAAGATAAAAAGACACACATTTAAGATGGTTGACAGATAGATTAGTGGGTTCAGCATAATAATGTGTCTGTGTGTATGTGTGTGTTTGTGTGTGTGTGTGTGTGTCTGTGTGTTTGTGTATCTGTGTGTGTGAGCACGAACGTGTGTGTGTGTGTGTGTCTTGCTTCAGAGGCACCTGTAACGGCGGTTACCTTGGTGATCAATCTGCTCCGGTGACGTTTGACCTTGGCCCTTCACCTGCTTTGAGGTTTGACCTTTCACCCTGGATGGGGCTCTTCCCCCAGTAGGGTCACTTTCATTGCTCCCTTCCTCGTTCCCCTCCTCCATCATTCTCTCGCCCATCTCCCCCTCGCTCTCGCTGAGGGGACCAACACATGCATTGTATGGGTTCAACATGGATCTCTCTATGCACAGTCAGTGACATCTATGTAAGGCTGTTCTGCAGTCATTCCATCGGAGCAAAATCCTCATCTGCAAACATTTGCTCCATTTTTATCCCAGCTCCGCGTAACAAGGCTGCCTCATCCAACTGTTCCCTCTGTTTCCTCCCTCCAACATCATTCTCTCAATAGTTTCTCCCTGACGGCATATATAAATATGCCTGGGAAAAAAAGCCTGGATGAAAAACCGAGGCAGTATTTACCTCTGGCACCAAGATGTATTTTTCCATCATGAGTAAACACTTAAGCATGACGTTTGTCCCATGCCTGATCCATTAAAGATTAACAGGGTGGAATATAACCAATCATTTGGTTCGGGTTAGTACCTTGGTTGCCTCACTGGGACTCTTGAGATTGAAGCGCCTGGAATTGTCCTTCAGGACAAATACAGGTTTGAATCACAATTATAGGACTGCTGCAAATAGGCCTGTCATTCATTTCAGAAACTATACTTGTGTGCGCTCATCCTGCTACATGCTTGTTTCTTCCCTTGGATTTGGAGGGTTTTCCACAAAACCTTTTAGAACAGGGGTGTCAAACTAATTTGAGGTTGCGGGCCATAACAGACCAAATGCTATTTAGTTTGTGGCTGGACTGAAACAAACACTTCTTATACGCTGCACTGCCTTAAAATAGCGACTTGACTATTATTTTGGGGATTATTTGCTCTGTATCAGCGTCATCAGTTTCCACTCTTTGAAAGGAACATCTTGTCAGTTGAAGTCAGCAGTTTTTTTGCGTATGTGTGTGTTTTTAAGAAATTGTGTGTCGGTTAAGAAAATGGAGAAGCACCAGCCTGACACCTCTGCCTGCGAGGGCTTCGGGGTTAGAGGCTGTCTTATAATGGGGGCCTGGGGAGCCCTTTGAGAGGGTACCTCTGGATCAGGGATGTTCAAAGCAAACCGACTCAACGCGTCACTCACCGCTCATAGTAGGCAGGGTGGGCCACGTCCCACTGCACCCCCTGTCCGAAGCACCCCACGGGGGTCCCGGTGGACGTCCAGAGCCTGGCAGAGCCGTCGGTGGAGGCGGTGAGGATGAAGAGCCCCTGGGGGAGCTCCAACACCTCGGTGCAGACCAGCGCCCCCTGGTGAGCCCTCCAGCGGTGCAGGAGAGGAGGGGGCCGCTCACCCACTGGCTGAAGGGGGAGTGACCGTTGAACTATTTCATATTTCATCATGTAAGCAGATGGTTTTATTCATACGTATCCACATTTTATCTTTGTAATTAACGAGCAGGTTGGGGGGGACATCCGGGGTTCGAACATTCAGCAGTTTTTCAGCTGGGAGACAGACACCCTAACCACTAGACTGCCATGGGCACACTTCTTACACACACACACACATATACACATACACATACACATGCACACGCACACGCACAGACAGACACAGACAGACAGACACACAGACACACAGACACACACACACACACACACACACACACACACACACACACACACACACACACACACACACAGACACACACACACACACACACTCACCTTCTGCAGGACGTCCAGGGCGTAGTGTGAAATATCCCACACCTGGAGGCAGCCGGCACTGTCCCCTGAGACCAGGACGCTGTTGTCACGGTGATCAGAGCTCAGGGATAACACACGCTCACCTGGCCGACCCGGGCCGCAGAGCTGTCCTGGGATCAGGAAGTAAACAGAGACATGGAAACATTTACCGTTTTGTAAACAGCCATAGTGAATTCATTGAGACATCTTGCTCCAGGGTGCCTACAGGTTGGCTGGGAGTCTAACACCGTATTCTGCAGGAGTCCCTTGCACAGAAGAGTAGGATTTCCTCCAAGACATTTATCAATGGTGAGTTTGTTGCTATTATGTACTTATTGTGGTTGTTGTTGGAAAAAAGTGATGTGATAAATGGTCACACCTAATGCCAGTGTAAATACTGTTTTAAGAAGAACATCCATTTTGGTGCAGGACTGACTTTCCTCAGGCTTCCCAGTATAACCCCGGTCTAAAAGTTTGTTTTGTCACAGTGTTTATGCTTTGTTTTTGTAAGAAGAAACTAGAGCAAAGTTTAAGACACAGTGTTTATCGGTCAGTCATCAACAAAAAACGTCTGCGACTCATTAAAGCGATAGGTCTTCCGCAAAAATAATTCAATTATTTTGGTGAAAACACCTAGTGAAAAAAGATTGTGGTGTGTATTTGGCCTTTGCTCTTATTCATATGTAACATGGTGGAATTCAGAAATTCCTCCCAACCAGACAAAGAAATCCACACATACGAAAACGGACAAAAACATACACAAACGCTCCACACTCCATACAGGCTCATGCATGCATAAACAAAAGGACATGCACGCGCATATACAAAAACACACACACACACACACACACACACACACACACACACACACACACACACACACACACACACACACACACACACACACACACACACACACACACACACACAAACACATGCTCACACACAGTGGCCCCAGTGCGTGTTTCCCCTACCACTAAACGCCGCTGGGTAGTGGAGTAGCATAGCTGTGGGCTGCCAGAAATGGCCCTGGCACGCCGCCGGGTCCTCTGTTCACCCCGAGCGGGAGGGCGGGCGAGCGGGCTTTATAAATCCGTTTTACGGAGGGATAATTAAACGTGAAATCTGGCGGTCTCTGGGGGTCACGGAGATTAGGGGGAGGAGACTCCATTCCCTTCCCTCAGGTCTCGTCCATGTCTCAGCATCAAGGGTTATTTATAGCCACGTCGCTTTTAGTCTGTCCTTCTATCGATCCATTATTGGAATCGTTCATCCATCCATTCATCAGTCGATCCATTTTTCCATGCATCCATTTACATTATTACATCCATCATCCATCCGCCCCTCCATCAATCTATCATCCATCTATCATGCATCCATCGGGGTCATCCCTATGTTCCCCGGGTCCTATGTTCCCCGTTTTTCCCAAAAAGGGTCCTATGTTCCCCTAGCCATATATACCGGGGAGCATAGGACCCTTTTTGGGAAAAGCGGGGAACATAGGACCCTTTTCTGGGAAAAGGGTCCTATGTTCCCCGCAATCTATCAATCTTTAAAAATATTTAAACTTTTTACGCGACATTCGCGTGATGACAGCCAATCGGCGTTCAACAGCGTTGCCACTGAGTGACATGTGTAACGTAACAGCCAATCAGCGTTCAACCGGCCAACTCAGTGCAGTGCAGTCGGGGTGAACTGCAGCATGGAGGAGAAAGTGATTGTTGCCGTTTGGGACTCCCGGAGCTCTTTATATAATAGTATATAATATAATATAATTGTATGATAATATCACGGCCAAAAGCTCTGTGCGCCTCCAGATGGCCGTAGCGCGTGGAACTCTCGTAGGGATTGGGCTTCTCGGGGGTTAGTTTACCGGCGTATGAATAGACTGCGTCAGGTTCTCCGACGTCTCTCCCTCTTCCACAAAAGGTAAAGACATGCAATGGTAGTTATCTCGGCCGGAATTTGGCAGTAATGGTTGAAAAAGTAACAGGCAGTGGGGTGGAGTCTAAGGCTGGCGCTGTATGACATCAAAGGTGCCCAGGTGCGTGGTAGGAAGACATGTATGAACGCGTATATATACACACATATCTAAATGCATATATAAACTCATATATGAGTGCAAAGGTAAAGTCATGTTGAAATTCTTATAGAAACGCATATATCAACATCATCCCTCAAAATACCATCACTGTGTGGCTTTTTCACTGGCTACATTTCTTAAAAAAATACTTTTTGAAGATGTTTTATGGAGTTTTATGCAGATCATGTTAAGCATATTTCAAGATTGTGATTTCCAGCAGGCATGCAACCCTAACAACATACATATCGGGGAACATAGGACCGATTTGGGAAAAGCGGGGAATATAGGACCCTTTTTTAAAAAAAAGGGTCCTATGTTCCCCAGTCTCAAACAAAGAGGGGAACATAGGACCCGGGGAACATAGACACGCTCCCCATCCATCATACATCCATGCATCGATCATTCAATCATCCCTTCATCCATCTGTGTTCATCTTTTACTCATCCATTATATCCATTATTAACCATTTGACATCATTAATCTATTTGTCAATTGACCAATCACTCCATCCCTTCAACCCATCTTTTGTTTGAACCCCTAATTTATATTTAAGGAATGTGGTGAACAGGTATTGTTCTGCATGGCATTTTAACTGTACTGGGGTCTGTGTGCACCTCAGATGACTTGAATCATGTATCTGAGGGAACCGTACATCACAACAGTATACCTGGAACTTGATTTGAACTGACTGTTGCCCTCATCTTCTTCACACAAACACACACACACACACACACACACACACACACACACACACACACACACACACACACACACACACACACACACACACTCACCATGCGGTTGTGTGTGTCCTGACAGGCTCCAGAAATACAGAGAGCCCCCCTGCGAGGAGACCAGCACGGCTCTGTTTCTCCACTGTCTGTCAGCCGCCCTGCGCTGCAGAAACAGCAGGTGGTCTACAGGGGGCGCCACCCTGAACCAGAGTACACAAACGTAAGACAAACATAGTGCCTTCTATTCTAATATATATGGTATTTCATAAATTCTTAGCATTGGTGACCATGTGACAAAAACAAACCACTAGCATTGGCGGTGTTATTAATGACATGCTCTAACAATTATGCTCCGCAAGACCAAGCACGTTCACTAGTAGTTTTTGCTACACTAAACCAAATATTATAGTATGCACGTGTCATGCATAAAGTTGACTGATTAACTGATGTTTGTTAGGAATGTTTTTGGTCTTGAAACAAGTCAAAACGAGCGCCAAACTGCCCCAAAGGCAGCGTCCGCTCACCCTGTCTGAGAGTCCCTCTGTAGCCTCTGCACTGGCCCTTGTGTCTCCACCCTCCAGACCACCACCTCTCCATCGTAGCTCGCTGTGGCAATGACCCCCAGGGCGGGGCACGGGCACACGGCCAGGATGTCCGACTTATGCACGCCCTCGGACTTCCACGCCATGTCAGCCTTCACGTACACATCCTACACAGCGAGATATTGGAGATAGAGCAGTTCGAAACGATCATGTTTCAGCCACAACATGCTGTGTGATGTCTAGCGCCCCTACGTTTTTTTTGTCAGCTATTGATGCTTGCTATGGATACAAGAAATGTGAGGATAATGTTCTCAAAAGTCAAAATACTTGTATGAAACATCTCTTTGTCCCGTGTGAAGTGAGACGATTTAGATTAAGATCTTAGGAGTAAAGTAATATGTGCAGCATAGAGGCTTGTGGTGGACGTAGGACAGATCTAGCATTCATTAGGATTCTGCTCCTCATGTTTGGATTTTTCACATCATCCCTCAATATCATTTACCCCCAGGTCAATTCAGTACGTGTGTTCTTGCCCAAAGAAGTTTTCTTAAAAAACAAACTTACTACTGCTGACTTAGGAGAACTTGGACCGAAATGGGAAGACAAATGCTCAGGTCTGACTGTAAAAACACTAATGCAGGCAGATTTTTGGTGCGGTCTTCAAGGTAAGGAATGTCTGCCCTGAGGATAGCGCTGTACGTTGCAAGCCTGGGGAAGGGAACAGGGCAGTGTGTCTTTATGCGTGAACTTGGTGGGCTGCAAACCGAGACTCTCAACTCGGGTTTGGAGGGTTTATGTGTGTTTATACTGGCGGAGAGACACATGGTCTGCTATAGGCTGGACCTGGAACATTGGCTTCTGTGTTAGGGCGTGTGTGTGTGTGTGTGTGTGTGTGTGCGTGTGCGTGTGCGTGCGTGCGTGCGCGCGTGCGTGCGTGCGTGCGTGTAGAGGGGAGTCTGACTGACCATTTCTCTTCGTGATTATTTGATTGGAATTGATTTGAAAAATGGAGAGACATGCCCTTGATATATATGCATGCCTGCTGGAAATCACAATCTTGAAATATGCTTAACATGGTCTGCATAAAACTCCATAAAACATGTTCAAAAAGTATTTTTTTAAGAAATTTAGCCAGTGAAAAAAGCCACACAGTGAGGGTATTTTGAGGGATGATGTTGATATATGCGTTTCTATAAGAATTTCAACATGACTTTACCTTTGCCCTCATATATGAGTTTATATATGCATTTAGATATGTGTATATATACGCGTTCATACATGTCTTCCTACCACGCACCTGGGCACCTTTGATGTCATACAGCGCCAGCCGTAGACTCCACCCCACTGTCAGTAACTGGTTGCCATGGAGACAGGTGACCCCGGTGACCTCTGAGGCGGACACCGCTTCCAACTTGTGCAGGTTCTGGCCGTTCAGCAGGTCCCACACCTGTTGGACCGCACACACAAACACACACACGAACGAGTCCATGAGTCCCCATGTCTCCTCGCTCATCTTGCTCACGAGGAAGAGGAAGAGGAAGCAAACCGTACCTTGACGGTGCCGTTGCGGGCCCCTGTGATCAGCCTCCTGCCGCTGGAGTCCACCGCCATGCAGGTGAGGGCCTCCCTTCCGTGGGCCCCGTGGATGGTGAAGCAGGCCCGGCCCGTGGCCGCCTCCCACACGGCCAGCGAGGAGTCACGGCGCCCGGTCGCCACCTGCCCCAGCCCGGGGTTGTACAGGGCGGCAGTGATGGGCGCGGCCCGGCGTCCGTGTCTCACCTCACGCCCCGCCCCCTCTCGTCCCGCCGCCGCCGCGTCGTCTCCTCGGCCCCCGGCCAATCGCAGCAGAGCCAGGTAATCTTTGCAAGCCACCAGCAGACGGGGCGGGCCCTTGGCAGGAAGCGCCGCCTCCACCAACAGGAAGGGGAAGCTGCTTTGCTCCGGGGAGCGGCCCGGCTGGAAGCAAGGGAACGGCAGGCGCACTGTTCTCAGGCAGCGGTGGGAGGAGATGGCCCATATCTTCAGCTCCTGTGGAAAGGTAATTCCAGGTCATTTTAACAGACTTTGAGGCACGATTGAAACGTTTTTTATTTCATTAATTTGTCTGCCCTCGTTTTATATGGGTCGAGTTGAGATCAATATGTCCATTAATTGCGGTAAAGCGTTTTTTTGTGCGGTTAGGGTTAGGGTTAGCCTTGGTTGGTGGTTTGACTCCCACCACCCATGCTTAAAAGGTATGCACTCAATGTATTGTACCTCGCCCTCAATAAAAGCGCAAATGGCATTTCACCTATTATATAATCAAGGTTGAAACGGCCCCCCTCCAGATGTAGGAGCGAGGGGCTTCCCAACCAGGGACTAGCCAGATAACATGTAGCTCCTGTTGTCCCACAAGGTTGTACAGCTGAAGGTATACTCTATAGGACTCACTGCGTCCCTGGAGTAGCTGAACACCTGGCCCCGGGGCTGGTAGAGGACCACGTCCAGGACGGTGGAGCTGTGGCCGCGCAGGACAGCCACCGGACGGGCGGTCACCACCTCGTTCCACAGCCGGACAGCCGTGTCAAAGCCCCCCGTCACCAGCAGCCGCAGCCCCCTGCTGTAGTGGAAACATCTCACCCCCTAGAGGGTATGAAGAGGAACGCGTGGCGATGGATACGTGTCAACAACAACAACTTGGGAGTTTCACACAACGCATTCATTAAGGAATGGAAAAGTACGCATGGTGGATAATGTGTTTTTTATAGGGTTGTTTGTACTTGGAGAGGAAGAACGATTCCTGTTCTTTAACGACATATGAAGTGAGTTAGCGCCATTTGTTTGGGCGGGAAAACCGTTGCGGAGAGCGCCTCCTTAGTCTTACTTGTTTGTTTATTGGGACGTAAAACCGAAATGCGCTTTCATAAAATTCACCCTGTTGGATTTGGTTTCATATGTTTGGCATGACCGATTTACAGTTCAGCCGGATTCAATCAGTCCACACGGTGACGTCACTTTAACCATGTGCGGTCGCTCCTCGGTCTTTGACCGTTTTTTTCCGAGGCTATTTTTGAAAGGGCCAGAACTTTTTCACCACTTCAACCAAACCAACAGAACTGGTTCCGAGTCAACCAGACCAGAGGCTCTGATCCATCCCTGCTCTCATGAACTTGAGTTCAATCCAAATCCGACAACCTCACTCAAGACATTGTGGGTGGTACCTGGCTCAACCATTCAGAACCAAGCCATTATTTGCATTTGCATGAAGTAATTTGGCAGATGCATACATGACTATATTTAAATGTAAACGATCAACTTAAATCAGCCCCATTGAGATTTATCTTGTAGAAACCTTCATTTGAATAATACAGTTTGGTTGAACATAGTTGCACAAATTAGACTTTGGATTTCCATCTTCAGTCTGATTGCAGACAAGCGTAAAATCTGGGTGAACAGACACACGCACACACTGCTCAGTCCCCAAGCAGATTCACGGACCGATTCAGCTGCTTGTCGAGCATTAACATTTGGAAACGTGGGTTCGAGATTGAGGACGACATCTGGGAGATTTAGCAGGAAGTGCCAGGCAACTCGCCATGGACTTAGTCATCCAGAATCCCACCATGTATTACCTGGTCCATCCTCCAGATGTAAGGGTCCCTCCTGAGTGACGCATGCATGATGACCACAGAGGTCTCATCGCTCTCTGATGACGTCATGATCAGCTCTGCCTCGGGTTCAAACATGACCCTGTTGATGGCCGCCTTGTGGATTTCGGGGATGTGCTGGTAGGTGACCAGACTGCTGTGGTCAGATAGGTCCTGCGGCGGTAGAGAAAAGGCGGGAGATTCACGTCGGTTAAATGAGAGGATTCACAGCCATTGGACTGAACACACTAGCCCTGAATGACAATGGTTGAATGATGATGAATGCATACTTAAATGTAAATCGAATTAATAGGAGAGAGAGAGAGAGAGAGCGAGAGAGCATACCGGCATATAGATCCTCTGGGGTGCAGGGTCTTCACCGGGCTGATTCTCAAACAGGCCCTTGGATGGGTTCAGAAACCACATCAGGTTGACCCCTCCCTTGTCGTCGCCCCAAAGGAGAAGAGAGCGCTGCCCCGGAGACTGGGAGGACAAACACAACAATAAATATT
Organism: Gadus morhua; assembly: GCF_902167405.1. Classification (NCBI taxonomy): domain Eukaryota; kingdom Metazoa; phylum Chordata; class Actinopteri; order Gadiformes; family Gadidae; genus Gadus; species Gadus morhua. Next base: position 13,947,657 of record NC_044065.1, read on the forward strand.
TGCATTATTATTTATTTTGCAGCTTTTGCAAAACATTAACAAAATGTTAATGAGCAAAGAAAAAAGTCTGACCTTTTTATCATACCAGTAGCAAAGGGCAGTTGGGACATTATGAAAGCCTTGAGGGTAAAAAGGAAAAACTAGATTAAAAAAACACCACACCCCCATGGTGCATTATGACATTGAGATGTTAATGTGTAGGTTTAATCTGGTCATCTACAAAGCCCCTTCATTTACACAAGACCTACCAAAGAGGATGACCTCCTCTGAGAGTCCAGTCGCTGAGAAGTTAACGAATCGCAGCTCCCTGCATCCGGTTGCTATGGCGACCTTGTGGACATTGCTCATGTACACAGCATCCGTGGTCCAGCCTCTGAATCGGTTGCCCCTTGTTACGGCCTTCTCTGCAGGGTCCCCGCAGAGCTGGAGACGACACGTCAAAAGATGTATATTTGTGTTTGCATGTTGAGGATATATATATATATATATATATATATATATATATATATATATATATATATATATATATATATATATGTCCATGAGTGTGGGCGTGTGTGTGTGTGTGTGTGTTTCACTCACACCAAGGTGCTGGAGGATGTGTAGACGGCTGTTCCAGACAATCAGTCGCCCCCCTTTACTGACGCTAATAAAGCGGAGGGAGGCCGGCTGGTAGACAGCGACTACCCGCACAGTGGTCTCTTGCTGCAATTGCCAAGAGCACGCCACAAGAGGGCAGCACACAGGGGAAAATCACATGGTGGATGTGCTAGTGGAATTACGCAGGCAAAGCTTATGCACTTGTGCTTTGGTGGGCATTGGTTTATTAGGGTCTATCTTGAGGGTATTAGTAGCCGTTACATCATATCTAGAAGTAGCTGTAGTACACAAACAAGAGTGGAGAACAATCATGCTGCAAGGCATGAACGGGGGTGAATGGACGTGTGCACGGGGTACATCTGACGACCTACCTTGTTGTGGAGGCAGTGTTTGATGAGCGGCGAGGCGTCTACTACGGCGACCCTAGGCGTGGATGAGCTCTCTCTCTCTGCAGACGTACGCAGCAGAAAGGAGCAGAGCCTGGGCCAGTCAACAAGGCCCTCGCTGTCTATATCCACCTGAAGAGAGGAAGAGAAAACACATCACACCATGAAAGGACTTCAAAGGGCCCTTGTTTTACCGGCAGATGTGAGGGAGGGATTCGACATCACAAGCCATTTCAGAATCTTTCGACTGGTGACTATGAGCCCTGGGATAATGTGCATGGCAATGTTGTTATGAACAACTGCGGGGGAATGAGAGAGCAAATGGCAAGTGCTGTGTGTCTAGTGTCTGAGCAATCATGTCTCTGAGGGTTTGAAGGGTTCATGGTTTCATCCTTCCTGACTCAAGACACTGAGTATAGGGCTGGCTGTCATTTGCATAAAACACAGAATGTCATTGTACTTAACATGACCAACATACTACAGTCAACACTATTGTGCAAGAGACGTACAGGGTTAAAGCTTCAAGCGTCCATGGTATACATGAAAAGCTCGATCCCCTTTTTTAATGATCGATAGGGGATCCTTCAAACAAAGATAGATTTGAATGGAAAAAATATATCTCTTTATTCCAGCCCTAAACGAGGAAGCTCCACCAAAAAACACTGGTCACCGGTAAATATCTCACTTTGAGGGAATATTAAGCCAATATACCTGAAAACGACATGCAAATGTAGCCTTTCTATAGTTACAGTAAAGGTATACATCTCTTTCTCTTCACTATACCTCGAGGAATAACCTCTCCACACTGCCGTCACTGACATCTGGACCAATCACCGAGCTCAGAACCGTCCGGAACTCCTCCAAATTGATTCTGGGGGCTTCTATTCCCCGTCCTCCTATCTCCTCTAGTCCTCGACCCCCGTCCTGCTTGGGTTTCCTCGGTTTCCGCCGGGACGTCCTGTCTGAGGATGTCTTGTGGTTTTCGAAGGCGTCTTTCAGGAGATGCAGGTTCTCCACTGTTAGCTGTTCTGCCAGGCTGCCCCCGCGCTGCGGGCCGCTGGGGAGATAGGGTCTCATGAACCTATAATGCCAATAGGTAGACTGCTGTCTTTGGAGATTGAAGCCGGTACCTTTTGGCTGGGAAGTGACACCCTGGCCGTTACACTAGCATGCCCCCTTACACAGTTTACTGCCCCCTGTATGATTTCCATCAGTATGCTTTCTATCATGGGAATACATCCTGTTTTCCCTTAAGATACTAAGTTAGAAGCTCTATGCTCTTATAGTATTTAGGGCTGTCGGCATAGGAGAACAGCACTCCCCAGTGGAGAATCAACAAAAGTACAAACAATAGCTAGAATATTGAATATCTTATCATCAAGATCAATTAGAAATGCATTTATTTATTCAAGGACTGATGACTATGTTTATAATTGTTTGTTTGTTTGTGTGTGTTTGTGGGTGTGGGGTCTGTGATAGTTTGTCTTGGCCCTAAAGTGCCCCCAAAAGCTAGCTACGCTTTGATATAAAAGGCCACAGCAGCTCCTGTGTGGCCCTGTTGCCGTGGAGACCGTTTAGCTGAACAAAAGGTCACATGTCCGTGCATTCTAAGGTCACTTCCTGGTTCCTGGTCCATTAGGACATGCTTGATTGTCCATGTCTGAATCAAATCCACCAATAATGATCACAGGTTCAGATAATGATTCAGTCAAATTATGAAATAAATTGCCTCTAAAAATTTAAAATATAGCCAATTTTATACAGATTTCACAATAATGAATTGTTTATTTTTTATATTTCTAAATGTACAGAATGATAATGTATTTGACATTTATTATCTACATATATTTACATTGAAAGTATACAAATGTTAATTCTGGTATATTCTTTGCAAAGCATGTTCTGTGATTACTGAAATTGAAGCCAAAAACTCAGAACCAACAGATAATTCTGAGCTAAATAATTACATCACATTAAGTAAGACACGCTTACCCAGAAATCCGGCTTGGCGTCTCGGTTTCATAAACATCAAACTGATCATTTCTTTTCCTTAAGGGGTCCATGTTAGACGCCTTTTAATAGAAGTCCCAAAGGTGTCCTACCTAAAATGTTTTGGCTCAAATTAGGGCACAACAGTTGTGCTTTCTCCAGATGAACATGAAGTGTAACTTCACTCTCCTTTGTCCTCCTACACCCAAACTCCACCAGTGGTGAAATACTCCAGCGAGACCAACCTGATGTGTCCTCCCTCCAAGTCTACAGCCCCATCGCCTTTGTCGCAATCCCTTGCTCTGCTGTCTTTTCAGACAAACACAATTTGCACACAAAGCTCTGCTGTCCGGCACAGAAAGGGCGAGGGGGTGGGTGGACGGGGGGGGGGGAGGAATGTCCTGTCAGGTCCTTGCCATCCGTCACAAGAGGTTTGACCACACCAAGGGAGAGAGAGGGGTGAGTCAACACCTCATTGTTGAGAAGACATGCAGAGGGGATTAGAGACTGCAAGAAAAATGTCATCAGGAAAAGTGTAAACGCATCTCGGTTGGTTGGTTGGGAAGATGGTGGCGGTAGTGGTGGTGGTGGGGTTGTGGGTGGTCACAGAGTAAGACAACTCCAAGGAGTTGTTCCCCTCATGGTTAATGATTTCAAGAAGCCAAGGCAACTTGGCTCCATGGGGATGGATCATTTATTTTCCATATTGTTAGGCAACTGCGATATAGTGACAGTTAATAACCCAAAACATTGCCCAACTAAAAATGATCTTGATCAAAATAACATTACTTTTTGTATATTTGTCATGCTGTTTAATACAGACTTTATGGTTGTGCTTAGCGATTGCTATGCAACCGATTACAGGTTCCCTCGCAGCATTTAATTATTAACACACAGTACTTCACCTGCTCTAGGGGCTACTCCTCGCCCTCGTTAAGCAATGTACTCTGTGTTCTCCCCTCTTGCTGATGAAATGACGCAATGATCAAGGGGACAGGGGGTAACCAGTAAGCCAAAATAGAATTAAACCAACGGATGCCCAGCCACTTCAAGTATGAATTAACACCCGAGAGAGAGAGAGAGAGAGAGAGAGAGAGAGAGAGAGAGAGAGAGAGAGAGAGAGAGAGAGAGAGAGAGAGAGAGAGAGAGAGAGAGAGAGAGAGAGAGAGAGAGAGAGAGAGAGAGAGAGAGAGAGAGAGAGAGAGAGAGAGAGAGAGAGAGAGAGAGAGAGAGAGAGAGAGAGAGATGCACTTTATATTCAATCAATCAATAATTCACATTGTCCATTGATCTATCCAGACCTATCTATCTATCACATTTATACCATTCCACTTAATATAAATTATCGTGACGGAATTAATTGCAAAACAAAAACTTAAAACTTCAGCGATTACATACATTTTAAACGTTGGAAGTTGTCCGCCTGGCACTTATGGCTGGCTACTTATTGTTATTCGCTTTGGAGAAAAGTGTCCCTAATGCCCTAACTGTTAATGTTAGTGAGCACCACGTTGCAAATCTTTTCTCTGTTCAATTTATTGCTGGTTTGAATCCTGAAGTCCTGAAGCAGTCACCTCTGTGGGACATCTAATGTAGGCCTTTCTAGATTGGCCTACACTGTTGCACAGGCCTATGGCGTTTCTCTATAGAATTTGTTCCGAACAAATGTGTTAAAAATGTATTATAGCTAAACCTAATTGCAATGTTATCTTTTTTAAGCGTATAGAAACGCTTTGAAATTTGGATGCGGTTAATTTCCAGTAGCTAGCTGACACAGTCCACCTATTAGCCACGCTCACTTAAGGAACTGCAAGTTCTATCAGAAATTTGTTCATGACTCATGAGGAAATATTAAGTAAATAATGCCAGAGGCGATGTCCTCGCCTACCTGCACTCCAGAGAATGCGTTCGTATATTAGCGCCATCTAATGGCCGGCTGAAATATATTATTGAAAAGTCTGTATTTGCATGATTATAACAATAACGGTAGACTATTGACAATTAATTATTAAATTAGGATGTTTAAGTTTAGTAAAAAATAATGTAATCAAAGATGTAGTCTAGGTATACTGTATAATTTGTAGGATTCATACATACAAAAATGTTACAGTAGTGCATCCTGTTATTGGGCGCTAGATGGGGACAAAATCATCCACATATTACATGAAAGAAAAGAAAAGAAAAGAAAACATAAATTGGATTTTAGGTAGAAAATGATATAGAAAAAAGCAGTAATCTGGTAAGATGGTTTTAATACGGACCTAGGTGGTTAGAGTATAGCCTGAGTGTAGATGTAGGCTACTGTAGTGTTGTGATCCGGAGGGCTACTCACTCCAAGCAGCAGCAGCACAAGCACTGTGCAATCTGTAATTTCACTCCCATGACCCGCCTCTGAATTAGTCTGCGGAGAGTCAAACCATTGCTCCACTTTCCCCCTGTGCCGCCTTGATGGGCGGTGAGGATGCGTTTTAGAATAACTTTTTAGTTCTTTAGAATTATTTTTTAACTAGGACACACACACAGACCCTCCTTTCCTTTTTTTTTTTTCTATTTATCTTTCATAAAAATGTTGCGGGTTGTGGTAGAATCTGCGAAAGCCTTGCCCAAGAAGACTCTTGGAAGTCCGGATCCGATTGTTTCTGTGACATTTAAAGGTAAGATAAACTGCCATTGGCCATTAAATGACAGCGTTAAGTTTTTTTATCCTTCAAAAGTTTTTTTTAAAATTCAGATAAATAGTCTACTTATAGATCTGTAATTATGATCTTCATTATCTGACGGAATTTAGCCTACATGGATAGAGCTACATTATGGACTTTGGGAATATTCTTTAAGCCAATCATTTACTTTAAATAAGGTAGGTAGGCTACCATAGGCACACCGTCACGCCGTTGTATAGGCTATGTTATTTATGAATAACCTGGTAACGTAGGCACACCACAGACGGTTTAACGATGTTTCTAACGTTTAAGGCCAAATTAGTGCCTTACCATACATTCAATTAATTATTTATTTCGTTTATTTACAAAATATACTTTCTTTCAGATGTAAAGAAGAAAACCAAAACAGTTAAAAGTGAAGTCAATCCAGTCTGGAATGAGGTAAATTGAAACACACAAACATCCACACGCTAGCAGCGCAAATACACACACACAGACACGCCGATATGCACATTTCTATCGATTATCTATCACCCATCCATCGATATTATCTCTGCTCCGCAGGTGCTCGAGTTTGACCTGAAAGGGATACCGCTGGACTCCTCCTCGTACATTGACGTTGTTGTGAAAGACTACGAAACGCTTGGGAAAGATAAGTACGTTACTAAGTTTGGCCCTAAAGACGCATCACGCGACCAAAGCCCACATTCATCCTGTTGGTAAAGGGTTTTTCGGCCCTTGTGAAAGAGACTACCCGTTTGTAAGGTTTGTGTGTTGAAACAGTGGCTCGTTCACCACACCTCACTGAAACACAGTGTAAACGGTGTCTTGCCGAAACACAGCCATGTCTCCAGTGACCCCCTTGCGGGAGAGAGGGAAATGTAGAGCATGATCAGATTACAGTTGGGTGCATGTGCCCTTGTCCACCATCAGCCAACTATTGAAGTATCCCTATTGTAACACAATTGTATCACAATAGTAGGCCCATTATTGTATCAAAAGTCATTTTTCGAGGTCAAAACAACAAACCAAAATACATTTTATTTTTTCAATTTCATGGGACGGCCGTTGTTTAAAGATTTTATCATTTCAAAAAGCTTGTCAATTACGACCCCCAGGACCCCCTGTCTCCTGAACTGACTCGTCTCCCGTGAGGCAATGAGTGTCTTAAGTGCAAAAATAATCAGTTAGGATATTGATCAACAGTCGTGCGGTTCCTGCTTGTCCCAATGTGTCCATCTCTCTATAGCGTCTTTCTCTCTCCCTCTCTCTCTCCCCCTCTCTGTCATTCTCCCTGTCTGTGTGTCTCTCTCTCCCTCTCTCTCCCCCTCTCTCTCCTTCTCCCTGTCTGTTTCTCTCTCTCTCTCTCTCTCTCTCTCTCTCTCTCTCTCTCTCTCTCTCTCTCTCTCTCTCTCTCTCTCTCTCTCTCTCTCTCTCTCTCTCTCTCTCTCTCTCTCTCTCTCACTGTCATTCTCCCAATGTCTCTCTCTATTCCGCCCACGCCCTGCCAGTTCACCATGCTGGGACTTGTGTGCGCTTGTGCAGGATCACTGCTCCAGGGGAGGCTGACACAATGGATGAAATCCCTGTTTGTCTTCGCTGCTCCATGGCCTGATTCGGGACAGGGAAGGCAAACATTCTCTGTGGGCGAGAGAGAGAGAGAGAGAGAGAGAGAGAGAGAGAGAGAGAGAGAGAGAGAGAGAGAGAGAGAGAGAGAGAGAGAGAGAGAGAGAGAGAGAGAGAGAGAGAGAGAGAGAGAGAGAGAGAGAATAGCCCACATTGAAATTCGATCTATATTATTATGGCTAGAGTTCATCAACATCAGAGAAATGTGCAGTCTGCATTTTTCTCTAAAGGTGTAAAGGATGTGCATGTCGTGTTGTAAAACAAAGAGCTCTAACCGTAAAATGTCTGTCAATGCTGGCCCAGATCATTCAATCAATAATCAAACAATCAATTCACAATCCTTCTCATGAGTAAAAACAAACAGCTGACCTATTTGTTTGTGCATTGTATGTTTGTTTTGAAATGGCCTCTCCATTTGGCTCCACTTCCTTAGCCTCGCTTAAGAGCTGCAGACATGTGTGTGTAGGGGAGGATGTGTGTTAATAGCATAGGAGCCCAGACTTTGTCAAACTAGTAAACTTTTCCACTGGGCTCAGTGACTCCCTCCATCCTCCTGCTCTGGAGAGAGAGAGAGAGAGAGAGAGAGAGAGGCAGCAGTGAGGGACTGCCCTCTCTCTCGCTCTCTTTCCCTCTCATATTTTCCAGCGCAACTATTGTGTTCCCCCCTCTTCCCCCCTGTTGCCTTGGCGACTGCAAAGGAGCAGAAAACGTAACTCTGATTAGATTTAAAAAATAATCCACCCTTAAGGGTACGAAGCTAATGGCTAACAGCACAGCAGTCTTATGCATCAGATTTAACAAACAAACAAGCAAACACTGTAAGAAGCTGGTCAAGTTTTTATCTTTTCAAGCGGTTATGCTGTGACATCAATTATGACAGATTCCATTCCACTCCTCCCACTGGGATAGAAAGGACCAGAACTTTGCAGACGATGTGCTTCTTATTAGGCTCGCCTCACCCTTACCACTTCCTAAACAGAACATTAAGGCTAAAAAGATCAGCTACAACTGTTTAATCCACTAATTGATTTCAAAGTAATGAAAAAAATTCTTGAAAGGACCATGTCAGCGACGTCTCACACACGACTGGAACCAGTTCGCTGTGTGATATTGGATTACTGAAACAACTGTCACCAGATGTCATAAATATGTTAACTCATGGCCCAATATCCAGCACATTTTTAGTTTTAGTCTCTGCGTAGTTTGTATTGTTGTGGACCAATCATAGTGATTGATTTATGTTGTGATTAACATAAATCGTCATGTTTACGTCATGTTCTGACATATTGGTTGATAACTTCACAGCTGTACACTGCACCACACCTTTAACGTTATTAACATCCTGTAAAACATAAACTTGGATTGGTGCCTGAAAATAAGCTATTTTATATTCCTTCTTTGAAACATTTGTGTGACGAAAGCGGTAGGTACTTCACTATAACGCAACTTGGGGAAATTTAAGCATTGTTGAAAGTTACACCCTGTGCTTGCCCTCCCCCTTCTCGCCCTTACCACTCCCCTGATCTGTTTGAGAGTAACACAGTCTAGAAATGTCAAGATTGCTTAATTCCATGAATATATTAGCTTTGGAATATCGTTGACACAATTTGCCCTCGTTGACCCAATTTGCCTGTGCTTTGTGAATTTTATGGTGTAAAACGTTGTAGTCTGTATCTCTGATGATATCACTGTTGTTATGTTCCATTCTTCTCTGCCCATACTGAACATTTCCTGTGGTCAGGGGGAAGTTTTTCCTGGCAAGTATAGGCTCATTGGTCATCGTCACAAGGGGTTGCCATAGTGACTCGGTTGGCTTGACAATGGTTCTAAAGTATGTTCTGGTCCGCTCCCCTGCTCATCCTTGTCTTGGTTTGATGCCTCATTGTTAATTGTCAGACACAATGCAAATTCCCCCTGTTTGTCAGTCACGGCAGTGCCAGAGACGTTTTGTTGACTGCAGGGCAGGCCCAGGAGATATTATCACTGAATGTTCTGAAGAGTGAGATTGAAAGTCGGTTTCATGTGACTATTTACAAAAGACAGCTGTACTGCTTTACTGATTCTCCTCCAAATATTAATTTAATTTATTGTATTTATTTATTTCCCTTGAGTCAGGGGATACCGTTTCCGAGATACTCTTAAGGGGAAACACCCACCAGTCTATTATATTCATGGGACTGCATTCCAGTTTCATACAGTCACCGGCCCCAATAGTATCTCAGCCTCCCATCTGCTCCATGCCAGCAACATGAGAGAATCCTCAGGCTATCGGACACCCAGTTTGGGAGTCACAATTCCAGCCTCCCACTTCTCCCTAGTCCCTGAACCTCCAACACTATGGGAAATACCCTTAAAAACTATTCTGGTCTGGGTGATCAAACCATCAGAACTGTCTCTCCTGGGTTCACTAAAGCATCCGTTACCAATATTATTTGGGCTTATTCTCCCTAGGAGCATTGAGTAGGCGCGCCCACCACAAATATAAACAATAGCAATATCACACTTTGGTCTTTGCTTCAAGACCTTTTGTGAGTTTCTCATATGGCAAGTCACTGTTCTTTACAAAATCCATACTGACCGGTCCAATGCACATACTGACCGGTCCAGAAGAGGAATGTACTAAATTGCTATTGTTTACGCAAGGGAAGGCTAAATGCTCTTGGTCAGAATCAGTTGTGATTTTGAGAAAGGATAGTGGCAGCGGAAGATTTAGTGAAGCCTGGGGAGATGGCTATGTTTGGTTTGTTCACCAACACTGGGATTGTCCTTTAATTGATCGTTAAACCATTAGGCAGGCATGGTTCTGTCCCTCTATGCACCTCGATGACAAAGAGTGGTTGAGTTAATGCCCGCCTCCAAACCACCTCAGCCTCGATCACAGTTCAAAACTACACTTCCTCCCTCCTCAACAGAAGGACGTTAGAAGCATACAGTTGAGTGTATATGGTGATGGCTTGTACATTCCATTAGCTTTACTCAGCTGACGTAGTTAACCCTGAAAACGCTGATAATCTTCTGATTCAAGGTCGAGCCCACCATGCCAATCCAGAAACATGTTGGGACTGTGGCTGTGTGATGTGGACAGAGTCTTGGTCCCTGGGCGTGTTTGGCTGAGGTCCATGGGCAGGGTTTGTTAGCTCTGAGACGGGTGGAGTTCCACCCAATGGCCCATATTTGTGGTGGTGATGTCACAAAGCACACAGGGTATTCTCTTCCTCCTGTTTCTCTCGCTCTTGGAGTCCCTCTGTCTCTCTCTCTCTTTCAGTCTCTCTCTTTCAGTCTCTCTCTCTCTCTCTCTCTCTCTCTCTCTCTCTCTCTCTCTCTCTCTCTCTCTCTCTCTCTCTCTCTCTCTCTCTCTCTCTCTCTCTCTCTCTCTCTCTCTCTCTCTCTCTCTCTCTCTCTCTCTCTCTCTCTCCTCTGTATGCTACATAATGTCATCAGCTAGAGTTATCAAATTATTAACAACCACTGATGTTCAATGTAACTGCAAAAATAATATTACGACTGCCAATAACTTTTCCAAGTCATTTTAATTACCTAACCATGATCTGTACATAACAGCTTTTCACAATTGCCAAGACAAATGTCTTGAAACATTCACCCATTCACAAAACCCCTGACTCTTGGTCCTCTCAAACCATTTAATCTGCACTAAAAATTAAACAAGATCCTACACACAGCCCACAGAGCAATCATTAGACACTACATTCAATTAAAGCATGTTTTGTTGTACATAAACACATTTTGCAATAAAAAAAAAATAATTATGTAATTTGAACTTGCATAAAAATACAGCACTTACATAAAATAAATACAGTAAGCCCAAATGAACAAAGAAAACTCTAAATGAGAACCATATTACAGTCCATCTCTGTGTCTCTGTCCTCATCCTTCAACCCTCATCCTCGGTCTCTTTTTCCTCAGCCATCAACTCTGGCACATACTCTTCCTCCTCTGCCTCTGCCTCTCTGCCAGTGTGTTTCAATCCATTGTTGGTAACATAATTCAAACACACCTGTGCCGCCTGTGCACTAGTAACTGGCTCATGTTCTGTTCAGCTGGTTTGATCACACCATTAGAAACAAGGGTGAACAATATTTTGTTGTTTTGTGTAATCAAGGATGTCTGCGTTGTATTTGTGTAAGCCTTTTTATCGCCTGTGTTTACCATTTTCCATCATAGCGAGCTGGTTATAGATGGTGAGAATGTGTTTTAATGTTTTGCATAAAAGTGGAAGAGATTTGCAAATGATGCCTAACTACCTGAACTGGTTCAAGGCTATGCTCAAAGAGTGAAGAGTGAAGAGTGAGCATGGTTAGTGTTTTAGTATTTCAGGAGAACGGCAATGAATATTCATAACTTATGTTGTGATTTCATGTTGTCAGATTCCTTGGCTCTACAAAAGTCTCCCTGAAAGATCTTGCCGCGGGCCAGTCCACCTCCCTGCCATCCAAAAATGTGCCCTTGGCCAGTGAGGACGGGCAGAGCATGGGGGTAAGTTCTCTGTTTCCCTTCATCCTTAACCAATGACAATAATGACGGATCAAGGACTAGAAAGAACGTCAAGGGGAGGCAGGATACTATCCCAGTGGTGAGGGTGTTCAACTCCCAGCGAAAGGTACAGGGTTCGATTCCCAATGTACGCACTCCTCCTGCCTTCCTTGAGCATAACATGCCGTAACTCCAACCTGCTCATGAATGGTGTCATGTGTCTGAATTCAAAGTAAGCCACTTCGGGTACAAGCATTTAATATGACTAAACAGCATAATGCTTTTCCTCCTAGGCTACGATCGACCTGGTTATCGCCTATGACCCACCTCCCAACGCTACCCCCCAGGGAGGGGGCGATACCATGGTGGACTCCGGTAAACATTTTTGTGGTCACACTCCATGCCACTGGTGGCTTTGTGATTGTGGACTAAACTGGTCTTTTGTTTGCAAAGTCATCGCCGCTCAGCTCAACACTGTGTGTCATGAACAGGACATAACTCATTGTTGTATTTTTATGATGTATTATGATAGAAAGAAAATGAAAAGACAGTTTTGCATTAAAAAGCTAATATTGACGTTGCAACTAAGTGTTCAGACTTAGTATCGGAGCCCTTAAGACCATTCACTGTGACGGTTTGATTCATGTAAAATCTAATAAAAATGGTGTTTGTGTCTGTGAGGTGGTGGGGGTGAGGAGGGGACTGACGCGGGCCCCCCCGGTCATGCTGGAGGTTCTCGAGGGGTAGTAGCATTCCGGCGGCGTGATCGGAGTTCCAGGAGTCACCTGGCTAACAAACCACAGGACTTCCAGGTTAGTGTGTTAGCATCGTTAGCTTGACTGTAAAATATATACTGATATGATAATATATTCCTCTCTAAACTTTAGTTTATAAAGATGGGATGTTGGGGAGTTCTTTAATTGCCCCCTGGGGATAAATAAAGTTTTCTTGAATCTTGAATCTTGAAATGTGTAACGTATTTGTCTTTGATTACAATACATGGTTGACTGAAAATCCAATAATGGTATTAAAAGCGTCTTTAAGATATCATTTATCTTGCTTAATACTCTATGTACAGGGATTAAGAATCTATCTCTTTTCGCAGCCCTGGTCAAAAAGAGTGCTTATCAATGAATTTATTGTGTTTTTGTCTGTTTTCTTTTTGTCAGATCCGTGTCCGTGTGATTGAGGGCCGTCAGTTGCTAGGCAATAACGTCAAACCGGTGGTGAAGGTGAACGTGAGTGGAGAGACCCACAGGACGAGGATCAGGAGAGGCAACAACCCCTTCTTCGATGAGGTGCCCCTCTATAACCACGCAGGCTGCTGCATCTCAAAGCCCCATTTCCCAGGCTGCATTGACCTGCAAACCACGCATGCATAGTAAACGAAAAACATTGTCGTAACATTTCTCTGCAGGTCTTCTTCTACAATGTGCACATGTTGCCATCAGAGCTGTTTGATAAGAGCATCAACATTCGTGTAAGTTTCTGCTCAGTCTGAAAGCAATCTATCCTCCATTCTCTGTCAATATAGGGTCAAATCGCATGTAAGTGATGCACTCTCTTCTTCTGCAGGTGTACGACTCCTACTCTCTCAGGGCGGATGCCCTCATGGGGGAGTTTATGGTATGTTCTCCCTCTCTCCTTCTATCTCTCTCTCTCTGGAGATCATGACAGCAGAAATAGTTATGACGATGATATGTGCTATGAGTCCATATAATGACTTCCTGTGTTGTACCATGCAGGTGGACGTTGGTTACGTCTATGATGAACCTGGTAAGGCTTGTCTTGTCACTTAAAACTCCACCTGCGTTTTTATGCGTAATGAGTAATTTCAATAATAATTGTACTTTCTTATGGCTGTGCATGTACACCTTTATTGGTTGTGTGTGTGTGTGACTGTTTGTGTGTGTGTGTGTGTGTGTGTGTGTGTGTGTGTGTGTGTGTGTGTGTGTGTGTGTGTGTGTGTGTGTGTGTGTGTGTGTGTGTGTGTGTGTGTGTGTGTGTGTGTGCTCAGCCCACTGTGTCATAAGAAAGTGGCTCCTGCTAAGCGACCCAGAGGACCACAGCTCCGGGGCCAAAGGTTACCTGAAGGTCAGCGTCTTCATCGTTGGAGCAGGGGACGAACCACCGGTAAGGCAGCCCCTTTTAACGCCCTCGGCCAGTACTTCCTGTTTCCTCCTCTTTTCCTTCCTGTGTGAACCGGCCATGTTATCACTCCTCCTGGCCTATAGTCGCCTCTCTGTCTGGCCCTCTCCTTCTGTTTCTTTCTCCTTCCAAAGTTTGTGTGTGTACGTTTTAGGTTGATATTTTCGTTATTGCGATCAAACATCATAAAGTTAATAAACTCCTCCCTCTCTCTCTCTCTCCATTTCCCTTCTCCCCACCTCTGTGTATCTCTCCTTGCTACTCTCCCCCCCTCTCCCTCCCCCTCTCTCCCTAACGCTCTGCTCCTGCAGGTTGATACAGGGGAGGCCGGGGGTGAGGAGGATGACATAGAGAGTAACCTGCTCCTGCCAGCCGGGCTGGCCCTGCGCTGGGCTACGCTGTCCCTCAAGGTGTTCCGGGCGGAGGACGTTCCCCAGAGTGAGTACCAGTACAGGCAACCGACATCAGAACACCATGTGTCTTCAGCTTCAGCTGATGTCCACCATTATCATTAAGCCACGGTTCCTAAGTCCTTCCCTCCGTTACAGTGGACGATGCATTCCTCCAGAGCATGAAGGGGATCTTTGGGGAAAGCCCGGGCAAGAAGAACCTGGTGGACCCTTTCTTGGAGGCTTCCTTCGCTGGTCAGAAGGTAACTGGAGTTCCCTCTCGGTCTGTTCTGTTCATATATACATACACATTCCTTAAATTCCTAGAATTCCTGAAACATAAAGAAAGGGGTAAAGTCTTGGAGCCCACTCCAATTGAAGAGTTCTTAATCAAATCACAAATAGGGAATTGGAATATGAAATGGATATGTTATCTTTATCACATTTGGCAGATTTTGAATCAAACTACATCTAAAAGGCAGATGGGAAACTGAAATGAATAGAGACATTTCACAGGACAGGATAGGAAGAAATATTCAGTGAAGCACATCTTTTAATTACACAAAAAGAACCAAAATCCAAAGATTGCACTACTAGGAGTAATACCAGAAGGCTTTGATGGAAGAGTTTAAAATATAATTTCAAAAATTGGTCACAGCAGCAATTAATGCATCACAATTTAGTAAACACTTGTACCCCGTCCATGTCTCTGCAGTTGTGCACCTCCGTCATGGAGAAGAACACTAATCCAGAATGGAACCAAGTGCTGAGCCTTCAAGTCAAGGTGAGGCTTCACCTCAGTACATAGCTCCTGTAGACTAAAAGGGGATGCATTATAATAATACCTTTTATCACTTCCTTCTATAGTTCCCCTCCATGTGTGAGTGCATCAAGTTGACCATAATGGACTGGTAAGTTACAATAATAATAGATTCACTTCTACATTTACTTTGTCTTCCTAGCCCCACTCATATCTTTATTGTAAAAGGAAGGATTTTGAGGAAGATGGTCTCAGTTTTTCCACAATGTGGAAGTGCATCAAATGTCCCACCTCCTGACCTCCTGGTACCCAATGCATTCGCTTAGCTTAGCTTAGTGTGTGTGTGTGTGTGTGTGTGTGTGTGTGTGTGTGTGTGTGTGTGTGTGTGTGTGTGTGTGTGTGTGTGTGTGTGTGTGTGTGTGTGTGTGTGTGTGTGTGTGTGTGTGTGTGTGTGTGTGTGTGTGTGTGTTTTTGTGTATTAGGTTGTGCATGCTTGTATATTTGTGCATGTGCCACTATGCATGTATGTGTATAACATGCATGTGTGCGTGCGCACGAGTCCATGTTCATGTGTGCTTGTGCATGCTGCGCAGGTGCATGTGTGTACCTCCCCCCACCTTGACCTTGTCCCGGTCGCAGACGTACGCTAGCCTTCTGACTCAGACCTCGAGGGCCACTCCCTTCCCCTCCACCGGCCCCAGATCCTGTTGGCACGGCTCTATTTATCATAAAGCACCTGTGTGTGAAATAACAATCAGGCTACTCACATCCAGGAAGCCAGCCAAAACAGTAACAGTTGTCATCACACAGATGGTGTCGGGCCCTCCCCCCCCCACCACCACCTCCACCCTATCACCCAAAGCATTAACATTGCTTTAAATCTACAAAGGGCAGATAATGCACACAGATAATGGAATCGAACTGTAGTCAAATGGTGAGTAGCTCTGAGAGTACGATGTCATTTGAATGCTATCAGCTGATCTCTGTTATCACTACCGTGCCGGCAGGGACCGGATGACCCGGAACGACGCCATTGGAACCACCCACCTGAACCTGGCCAAGATCGCTTCTTCTGGAGGGGAGATCGAAGGTACGCCCGTCCCGGTCCTTCACATGAGGGCGCTGGTTCCTTTATCAGTAATCATGTGAATGTTATAGATCAGCAACGACCAAAACATGAATGGATTGCGGTACACAATTGCCCTGTTTAGACAAGGGAAATATCTGGATTTTACAAGTTTTTTTGAATGCCAGTTCAGTTGTATCTAGATTGGTACAATGCACGCTCGAGACCATCTCAGCCTGTTTAATCATAGGGGCAATTCTACAAGGGCTACCCACTTCACATGGGCAATTTCAGGTTTGAGTACCACTTCAATGGTTTTCACAGTTGAGAAAACATCTCTGTCTGCAACCATGGTCTCACAACCATTTTCACTCGAGATTCTTAGAGAGATTCAAAACACAATGCCTATGTCTCATATAAAAGGTGTCCTGAAGTCAAGACTTGATATATTGTGTGGAAGTAAAAGATTTAGATTTTCTTTATTATTCTTGCCTTGCTATTTACTAACTGTTTTAATTTATCGGTTTATGAAAGATTGATGCATTGTTTATTGTGGGTTTTTTTCTTCTCCTTCTTCTCCTGGAATAGACACACATTCAGGAAACGGTGATTGTACGTCTAACGAAGGTTGATCGTTGCCAGCGCTGTTCTTTGCTGTGTGTAGCATGCGTGTGTAGATGTGATGCATGAGCTCTGAGCAACTCCAGCACCTCATAGCACCTCATATTCAAACGTGTGTCGTGTGCTGTGTTGTATTTGTGTGTGCTGAGTTTAAGGCCCCGTCCACACGAAGCCGAAACGGGCGAAACCGTTACGCCTCGTTTCCACATACGTATGTTTTTCGTATCCGTGCTTCCGTAAATTTACGGAAGGAGTCGCCAGTGTTTTACGTACGGACATGAATTTATTTACGGACAAAAGATGGGGGAGCGTATGATAATGGTCGTTTTTAGGAGACCGGTACTTTGGAACATGAAGATCGACATATACAGAGATAAAAACAAAACCAACCAGGCTTGGAAAGAGATCGGCGAGGAGTTTGGCCCCCCAGGTACTTGCATGTTTTGTGAAAAACATAAAAACTTTCATACGGTATTTCCGTAAAACGACGGCGAAAGTTACATTTTTTGAACGTATATTACGGCCATACCGAACAGAAATTTTACAGAGGGGAGGAGTCTCGGAGGAAAAACTGACATTACGGAGAATCACATTGGAATGAATGGACTTTCGGTCGGAGACGGTTGGATCGCATACGAGAATGTACGTATGTGGAAACGAGGCGTTACGGTTTCGATCTATCCGGTTTCGGAGTATCTCTGTAAAGACGGAGTCAAGCGAAACCGGGTAGATCTGTAGAAACGCTGTAGTACACATTCCCGGCCCATAAGGGGCGCTGCTTCTGCTAGAGCAATCCAGAAGGAAAATAAATAATAAGAAGAGGCGAGCATGCGCATAAAGGGTGAGACTCCGCGGGCTTAACAGTCATTGGCTAGAGGGTCGAGGGGTGGGGCGATGACGTCATGGTTTACGGTTTCAGTCGGTTTCAGGCGTCCACACGAATCCAAAACGAAACCGGGTAGATTTGAAACCACCTCCGAGGGTGGGTTCAGAAGTTTACGGTTTCGGTCAGCAGATTCGCCGGCTTCGTGTGGACGGAAGGCCGAACCGTCCAAGACTATTGCGGTTTCGCCATGAAATCGGCTTCGTGTGGACGGGGCCTAAAAGTGTGTGAACCTCCCGCCGGTGCATGTGTAGTTCACCTGCACCCCTCCCCTCCATTTATCCACCCCCCGCACCTTGTCTGCTTCGGCCCAACCTCACCAAGCTAACCACCCTCACACGATGCCATGAATGCTAGCCACCTCACCAAATGCTTACCGTGCCTCTACACTCTTACCAATTCATCCCGTTTACACTGATCTCTCTCTCTCTCCCTCTCTGGATTTCTCCTTAGCCAACACAGGGGAGTCTGAGGTGGGCTTCCTGCCTGCCTTCGGGCCCTGCTACATCAACCTCTACGGCAGCCCCAGAGAGTTCACGGGTCTGCCTGATCCCTATGCCGACCTCAACTATGGCAAGGTAGAGAGAATAACGGTGTTGCTTGTTGTATGGCTCTGTCACTGTGAGACAGTGCATCAAAGCAAGAGAGGGAACTGCCACAGGGTTGTGTATGATGGGCCGAAAGTAGGGACAAGCCAGGCGATCAAAGGAATTGAAAACACATTTTTGGTAACACATTCATTCGCCCACCGCTGGGCGATTTGTGTTTGTTGACGACATGTTTCCACTACGCAGCGACATAACCCGCTTCAACTTTCATCATTACAGACATTCTATACATCGTTAGAAAGGGTAGAATCTCCACAATTTATTCATCCGGTTGTTTTTTTTTATAAATCATGAGCACAAAACCTTTAATATTGATATTAACCAGCATGGTAAACCAGAAATGCCAGAAAACAGAGTGACTCCCTACCTTTGAAGCAATCTGAGAACCGTAATATGTGTCCATTCCTCAATTATTTATATTCCAATTGTCCGTGAGAATCCACTGATCAAAAGCATCCAAATGGTTTTTCATAAAATTATTCCAGCTTGTGAATATCGTCGTGTAAAGTCCATTTGTTTACCATCTCCAAACTTTGTTCGTCAACTAACATACAGACGTTCGCAGCCGTATCGATATTTTCTCTAGCTCCAGCATGCAGTTGTTGGATATGCTTGTTTTCATCACTTTGCTGGCTACAAAATAAAAGTGTCCCCGTCTTTTTCTGTTCAGTTTTCACTCCGGTACAGCCCGTGAAGTAGATGGAGCGCTCCCAGTTCGAAGGGCCAATGGGCTTTGTTTACTTTGTTACGCGGCTTTAGTATAGGGACAGCGTATTGGCTATTGATATGTCAATCACTTGGGCTTCTAGCCAATGAGTTTACCTTTCCAACGCTGCTAGGCGTGTCCAGCTGTGATACGTATGAGCCGAGATATAAAGCTGCGTCAACACGGCAGACAACTCACTTTGCGCATATTTTGCACATATATTGTTCATATTTAGTTCTTGTCATATTTTCATGATATGGCCAATATCTCAATATGAATGTGTGAAAGAATTTTAGTTTTGAATCACGGAGAAAGGTTTTATAGTCACCAAAATGCTTCAGTAATGTTTCCAGTGTCACAGAAGTAGAGTAAATGCATTTGGCACAATTTGGCCATTTGGAGACATTTTGGAGAGGTTTATGCCGCCAGTGACAACACACCATAAAAACTCCATTAACTCCCCAAGGTTTAGGCCTAGAACTCCAAAATTTCTTCCAGGTGTAGTTGGCATGATGTAGAAGGTATTTGGCATATTGCCATATGCCTTACATATAAAGCACATCCTAGTTATTGTAGTTCAATTATGACCTATTATTTTCGAAGACAAAAAAAATTGCTTTAGAGCCATGTCTGAACTGATGTCATTTAGGTTGTGTGTATGATACATGCCAAATACATATCTACAGAAACTAGAGCTTGTCAGCTTTCAAATGAAGTATCATACATCCATCTAGGACTTAGGGTTACTGTGTTATAAGCTTTTCCATTTGGGTATGTGTATAGGCGAAAAAAACCAAAATACTGCCGGGTCTTAAGAGGTTAACTTTGCCTACGGGCAGGGACTCGAACAAACAGGGAGGTTTTGCTGGGGCTTTGATTTAACCGAGAGAGAGCTAAAGGAAATAGCCAAACATCTGGGGGGAGACAGAAAGTGGGACGGGTGGAGTTATGCAGAGTTTCCTGTTCTTTATGATATTCCTCTGGAGAGAAACTCATCGGCGAACGGAAAGATGGATGTTTCAGAAGCCGCCTGACACTCTGTCTAAGGCCGATGGTCCCCGGACAGCATCTTTTAGCTTGTCGTCCCAACGGCCGCTGGAAAAGTTTAGTCAACCAGTGCTGGCAGAGTTTGTGTTTGCACAAACAAAAATGAGAAGACGATCATGTTCAGCCGAATTGGAAGCCAAAAAAGCATAAATCCATGTCGCTGTCATCATCAGATTTGTGAGACAGCATGCTATGTAGTTCTATTGCATCATTTAAGAGACTAACAGTGAGTTCAGATACATGCACAGACATGACATGCACGTCATGAACGAACATGTATGGTCAGGCGTCTTGCTTAAGGGGGCCTACTGGTAGGCTGTGGAAAATCGGGGGTAAAGCCAGTACCTTTCTGTACTGGAGTAGTCCCACCCTTCTCCACCCGTTCCTCAGCCATAAGGATGATTGGCTAACACGTTGTTGTGCTCCGCAGGGAGAGGGTGTGGCCTACAGGGGCAGGGTTTTGGTTCAGCTCTCCACCCAGCTGGAGGGGAAAGCAGACAAGGCTGTGGACGACATCAGCAGCGACCACATCCTGGTGACCCAGGTACACCCACAAAGTCCTTTACTCCCCAGGCTCAGGTCTCTGTGGGGGTTGTTTTGGTGTTTTCATCACGTGGAAGGGACCGAGGCGTAGGCAGCTGTGTCCTGTGGAGGGCCAGGACTGTCCAAAATCAAAATCAAACACCATTCCAGCTGTATTTGCTGCAAAACACTTTAAAGTTAACAGTCAGTCATATTATATACATTTTGACAGCCAAATATTGCATCCGTTTTTTTGTGTATTCATTGAAAATGTGTTCTAGCTGAAAAAATGTGCGTACCATTCGTGGTACGATACAGGTTCCTGGGCCTCCCACATTGCACTATTATAGTCTGACTAAAGTGGGGGTTCATGGGAGATGCTTCTCAGTCAAATCACCAATTTGTTCTATTTGGTTGGTTGGAAAAACAGCATATTCTTGATACAAAAGTTAAGTGTTATGTTTTGAAAGAAATTAATGAAAATAAATCTTCTCACTATCTTCCCTCCTCTTGTCAAATATTCACATCATCTTCCACATCCTGTACCTCCTCTACTTCCTCTCACCCTTCCCCCCCGTTTCTCTTGGACATTTTCCACCTTTAGAAATACCAGCGAAGGAGGAAGTACTGCCTCTGTGCGGTCTTCCACAATGCCAGCATGATCCACGATCCTGGCGAGCCAATCCAGTTTGAGGTCAGCATCGGTAACTATGGAAACAAACTGGACAACACCTGCAAGCCGTTCGCCTCCACCACCCAGTACAGCTGTGCAGTGTTTGACGGTGAGTCATGCGACCCCAGCATATGTCATAGTCATTACTCCTACTCATTGACCTCAGGGTCAGTAAGGCAGTAGTTCTTTAGTTATTATTATTTTTCAATTCCATATTAGATTGCCTTTAGACACTATTCCCCTACACTCTGGAATTCCCTACCTTCTGAATTAAGATCTTCCCAATCAGTGAACTCATTTAAAAGCACAATTAAAAACCTATTTATTTGCCTCAGGTTTTATAGGGCCCTTCCAAATTGGTGTGTTGACTTTCATTTGTTGATTTTATTTTTGATTTTCCTTTAATACCATTATCATTGTAACTTGAATATAACCATAATTTAAATGTAATTGTTTCTGAAGGTCTATCTAAACCACCCTATGGTTGGTAGTGTTTTTACATGTTCCCAGAAGAGTCTTCGAGTCTGTATACCATATGAAATGTGCTAAACAAAAAATATCAACACGGGGACTAACTATACATGTATCACTCCACTTTAGGTGTTTCTAATTCGGTTAATCAGCCGACATTACCCATCGTCAGCTTCTCTAAACTCATTATTTATTTGAATTGAGCTTGAGTGTAACTATTGATGTTGATGCACACAGGTAACCACTACTACTACCTGCCCTGGGCGGCCACCAAACCAGTGGTGGTCGTGAACTCGTTCTGGGAAGACATCTCCCATCGGCTGGACACCATCAACATCATCCTCTTCATCACCCGGCACCTGGTCAGGAAGCAGTCCCTACCCATCTTTTACACACTAAGGATCATTCCGCTGTTTCAAAGTGGGATAAATGTATTTTAGTTCTGATACCACATCAGCCCTTGAGATTATGGTCGCTATGGTGTTCCGTGGTATATTTCTAATACTTGTAATGTTCCCGGTGCATTGTTCTACAGTGTAATTATTCCTTCTGACGTTCTATTTTTTCCCCTCCCCTTCTCTGTTCTGTTAGATATCGAACCTGGATCTCCTTAAAAACACCATCAGTGCCAAAGCCTCAGACAGAGAGCAGGTGGAGGTTTGGGTGAAGTTACTGACTCAACTCGAAGAAGACCTAGAAAGGTAAACACTGCTTGTGTTGCCTTATGCTCATAACTGTGTGGGGATGATGCAAAATCACTACACAACTGAAAATGTGTCTGACGTTTGTATTATTGTTGTTTTCTTTTAGGTTTGCGTTTCTACGAATAATATTCCATCTTTTTATTTGATTGAACTCTATGGGTGCCGTGTATTGTAATGGCTAGGGGGTTTGATTCCCAGGCAAAGGGTACTGGGTTGGATCCCCAATATCCTAAGCCTACCTGTAGGCATCCTTGAGTCAGATTTCTACCCTGTGCATACGCATTAATAAAACTGCATCTGAAGCGACTATAAATCACATTTCATCCAAGCATCTGATAAACGACTAAACAGTGAATACCAACCATGTCTCTCCTATCCTCCACAAGCTATCCACTGCCCGAGCTGGTGGGCCAGCCACACCTGACCTCTCTGGACCTCCAGCTGAAGAAGCTCCGAGACAGCGCCATGGCAACCATCCGAGGGGCAGCCGGGCAGATGAGGGAGGACACCAAGCAGATCAGAGACTGCGTGGCAGACATAGAGGGCTGGGTGGAGAAACTCACACAGCTGGCTGAGGAGGTGTGAGCCTTCAACACTCTTTAGGGGGGGATTTTCACAGGAATAAGTAGAGGGAATAGAGGTCTTATAACCGCCCCTCCCAAACACAAACACACACACACACGCACTATGTATATCACTTTAGGTATCTTGAAAAGCACTATATGCAATTGATTCATCAATTAATTTGTTTTAATTCATTAGTTAAACAGGGTTCCCGCGGATCCTTAAAAAGTCTTAAATTCATAAATCGAAAAATAAGGCCTTAAATAGCATTAAAAAGTCTTAAATCCATCTTTCAAAAGTCTTAAAAATGTTTACACATGGTAAGTAGGATTTTATGATTGTAATTAGTCTCAAATCTAAAAAAGAATAGTTAATTTTTTTTAGATATATATATAAATTAATAGCAGTAATGTTGCGCAATCACGAGAGCGGAACCAAAAAAACATTTGTTTTGCGGCCGTGACTCAGATTCACGTCGTTCAGGTGCGCAAGAGGTCCTTTTTGTTTCTGTCCAAAAAGCATACTGATAGTGGAAATAAGTTCAAATACATTTTTCCACTAGTGTTTATTGTGTCGTTGGTCTTAAATTTCCTTTCAAGTGGCATTAAAAAAGTCTTAAAAAGTCTTTAATTTAACTTTCATTAAGCTGTAAGAACCATGTTAAAAGTAAGGACCGCTATATAACTATTAATAATAGTATTAATAAAAATGATATATTTAATTTTGATAGTGCTGTAAGACACTTAACATAGCTAAAATGTGATGGACAACCATTGATTCCCTATAAATGTAATCATTGTGTTTCGCCCATGACCATGATCTGCATTCATTTTGGATCATCTTCTTCATCAACGTCTCCCTCATCATCATCTTCTTCCTCCTCTTCCTCCTCCTCATCTGTTGCTATGGCGATCCGTGGTCCTGCAGCCTCAGAACAGCATGCCAGACGTGTTCATCTGGATGCTGAGAGGGGAGAAGAGGGTGGCCTACAGCCGAGTCCCCGCCCACCAGGTGCTGTTCTCCAGGCACAGCGAGCAGGCCTGTGGGCAGTTCTGTGGAAACACTCAGACCATCTTCATGCAGGTATATATGTACCGTCTTCATATGTGTGGTTGAGTATTGCGTTTTTGAAAATGCAATTTTTGGGTTTAGTTTTGATTAGTTTCAGTTTTAGTTCCAGTCGTTTCTTTTCATTGGGTATTTTGTCAGCTAAGGTTTTCTTAATAGCATTTAAAAACATGCAACTTTAATTTATGAAACAACAACCGTCCACAAAAGACAGCTAAATGTATGATTTGTGTCAGTCAGTGTGTTTGACTCACTCACCAGAAGAATCAGCTGGCCCCTAATGTGTGTAATTCTGCATCTGAGGTTAGATGCAGGTAGACTGAGACACAGTCCTATACAAAGTAGTCTTATACCCAAGGGGACGCACCTACTTTCTCAAAATGTTTGTCTTCATATTTCTCAATAAGCAGTGAAACAAGAGGTGAGAATTTCTGTTGTAAGAAAAATGAAGAGCAGATACTATGTTCTTCTTACATGCACCAGTCATACAAATGTTATGAAAATGACTCCACAAAACCGCAAAGAGAGATGTTTGCATAGCCAATCCCCACATTCAGGTATTGGAATGCATGACCCATATGTGTGTCCTGTACCATCCTGTCCCCAGTACCCCATGGACAAGAACAAGGGGCTCAAGGTGCCGGTGCAGATCAGGGTCAACATGTGGCTTGGCCTGTCCTCAGAGGAGATGAAGTTCAACTCCTTCTCAGAGGGAACTTTCAGTGTCTTTGCTGAGTTGGTATGTTGCCCTCTCCCATCTCTCTCTCTCCCTCTCCTCACTCTCCTCACTCTCTTTTGAGCAGATCAATGTTGATCATTCTCATCCCATCCTCTCAATCTCTACTTTCATGATTCTCCTCTCAGCACAAAACTGAGAAAATAATATATGTTTGGTTATTATATTGAATGCAATTAATAGCAAATAGTGTCTCGTCCTAATGGTGGTTTCTAACATTTGGTGGGTGAAACAAAAAGGGCACCTCTGATAAAAATGTTGTCTTTTTTTTTGTTTTTCTGTGAAGTATGAGAACCAGGCTGAGTTGTTCGGGAAGTGGGGAACCACTGGACTAGTGGGGCGCTACAATTACTCAGACGTCACTGGCAAGATGAAGCTGAAGCAGCAGTACTTTTTGCCCCCTAGGGGATGGGAGTGGGAAGAGGAGTGGTTTGTCGATCCCCAGAAAAGGTGAGCTGTCATTTTTTTGGTAAAAATTACCAAATATACCTTCAATAAAATCAGACAAAATATGTTTTTTAAAAAATACATAAATAACCTGCCATTCAAAACCAGTACAGGCATTCCTGTTTTTGAGAAAATGTGCAAGAAATAGGAGAAAAAAAAAATACATACAAATACTACCATAACCAATCGGGCAAAATGTGATTGCATATGGTATTGATGCTGTGACAAGATGATAGGAGATTGAAGACTCTCTGATTCAGGATTTGTTTATTGAAGTTTCGGTTAAAAAGCATTTTGGATAACACTTCTCAGCAACAGTAGAGACAGAGAAGCTGCCTTCAAATCAACTTGTTGTTTCTGAATATAAATACAGGACATGGTTTCTGCTCCCTGAAGGGCACTCACCCTGCATACAACATTCCTCTCAGGCCCGAAAACACAATTTAATCAGACAAATCAAGGCTGGGCCAAAGCTGTCCTGCCAATAAAAACATTTTTCCATTACCATATTTCCTTGCCAATAGCATTCCTTTAAATGATTAATTTCTCTCATTTTACATGATTTGATAACAAAAGTTCAAACAGGCTGAACATTAATAACATTTTTATCATCATTTTATATTCTGACCATAAGAATCATTATTTATATTGGACATGTTTGTCATCATGACGGCTGCAACGACTCTATTGTTAAAAGGGTACACAATAAACTCACGTAACATGAATCGATCACATTCAGGTCAAGTTCATTTGTTTCTGTCTTTCTTTTTGGTGTTAGTCTGTTGAATGAGGCGGACGCAGGACACACAGAGTTCATGGAAGAGGTGTTTGAGAACGAGACCCGCTACCCTGGAGGGGACTGGAAGCCCGCCTCAGAACACTACACTGATGTGGTGAGAGGCAGTCACAGCCACACTACACACACACACACACACACACACACACACACACATGCACACGTACACAGGCAAACACACAGAAAATGCACAGCCATACACACGTGCACACCCACAGAGACGTGCCCACCGACACTACACACGCACACTAGAAACCCACACACACAGACAGACACACGGCACACACAGTATAAACTGCAGACACACATGCTGTACATGCACCCTACTCACTGAACTACACACACACACACACACGCTTATTCTCTGTGAATGGGTCTTCCACATACATTTGCATAATGGCTGACACAGGCACTGAGTGCTCCTCACACTTTGAATGTGCTATACTTGCCAGCAAACATTGATTAAATACAATATTCACAGACAAACGATAAACTCACTACTTTTCGTTACCATGAAAAGCTTTTGTCATGTGTTGTGTGTGTTGTGTGCGTTGTGTGTTGTGTTTCATGTGTGTTGTGGTTCATGTGTGTTATCTGTGTTGTGTGTTGTGCTACAGAACGGGGAGAAGAACCAGAGTCTTGAAGAGTTTGCTCTTCCCGAGGGGTGGAGCTGGGAGGACAGGTGGGGAGCAGACCTGAACAGGGCCGTGGACGAGCAGGGTAATTTACCGGGAACGGTGTGTCAGAAAGGCTTTGGACTGAATGAGACTGGAAAGAAACAGGAATGAAACATGACTTTGACATGCAAAGAAAAATGCAAAAAAGGCTATTTTAAATGCAGGGCATGCAAAACATGTATGAGCATGCTTGCCTATTGACTATTAACCCACATATGGGTTTTTTCGTCTGTGTGAGTCTGTGTCTGTGTGTGTCTGTGCCAATGGTGACCTGTGTATGTGTCTGGGTCTCCTCTACAGGATGGGAGTATGGGGTGACTATTCCCACAGATGACAAGCCTCGGTCGTGGGCGCCCGTGGAGAAGATGTACCATGTCCACCGCAGAAAAAGGATGGTCCGCCCCCGCAAGAGGGCAGAGCCCCCTGCTGGTGGCGCTGCAGAGGTGCGCACTAGAAAACAACCAATCTTTTCGCATCATCATCCTACTTTGATCCCTTTTCTCCAGACTCAAATGAATATGTTAATTACACATAATGAAGAATATAAAATAATGTAACAAATCAATTCAGATGGCCATATTTACATATATAATTAGATTCATTTATTTTTTTTGTTTGTTTACAGTTTTGGTTCATTCTTTTCAACTTTTTTCATTTGGCCACAGAAACGGGACAGAGGTGACCCTGAGGGCTGGGAGTTCTCTTCTCTGATTGGCTGGAATTTCCACAGGAAGGAGCGTTCATCGGATAGATTCCGTCGCAGGCGCTGGAGTAGAAAGATGGCACCGGAAGACCGTCTGGGAGCGGCGGCCATCTTTAAACTAGAGGGAGCATTGGTGAGAAATAAATATTGTAGCCTATAGTCTTTCATGTAAAATTTTACCGCAAGATAAATATACCTCCAGCCCTATATCTGTACAGCAACAAGAGGCTTAGCCAGGTAAAAAAGCAAACACAAAGCAATAACCATGTATTTACAAAGCTTAATACAAGGTCAGAAACTAATCGCAGGGGTAACCGGATGATATAAACTGGACCATCACGGCATCGGTTCAGCCCACAAGATAAATATAGCTTTTAATATTGACTTATAGGTGCGAGTATCAGCTGTGTGGGGTTGTGTTTGTGTCTGCAGGGTGTGAACACAGAGGAGAAGGAGAGCTCTGACAGCACGAAGGCATTCGGAGCCAACACACCCACTGTGTCCTGCTCTTTTGACAGTATGTCCACCACAACAAAGTCCTACCCAAATGAACACATGTCATGGGGATGCAGAAACAAAACACACACACACACACACACAAAACACACACACACACACACACACAAACACACAATCGCACACACACACACAGTTTACACAAACGCCCAAACACAATACGCTTTTACACTTATATAAGGATTTCTCATGTATGCTGCATTTTTAACTGTTGCCAAGTAGGGTTTTTCATGATAAAAGAGTTGTGCTTTATCCTTTATTTTTAGATGTGTTTGTCTACCATCTCCGTGTGTATGTCTACCAAGCAAGAGAGCTGGCGTCCATGGACAAAGACAGCTTTTCTGGTAACATAAACATGTGTAGCATAAGACCAACAGAGACTCCTCTGTTGGTTTATTTTAAATGCCCCTTATATACCTTATGCCTTTTCCTGTGCCTTAGTGTCATCACAAGTGGGCGTATCCACCTAGATGAATAGATCACCTATGTTGAATAGATCAGCCTACTAGCCTAAACAGTGGACAGTGGATCTATCCATCATACATCTAGTCGGAAACTCCCACTTCTAACGGCTAATCACACTCACACCTGGTGGTATAATAATAGTACTTTCATAATGATTTTTTTTACTTTATTGTTGTTCAGAAATATGGCCTACTGCTCCTTTAACTGTGTCATGCTTACTATTTTATTAACGGATAATGTACAGGTTAGACATATTGCTCTCGGATGACATGCTACAGTGCAGACCCTGGCGCTCTACCCCAATACCTTCGGGGATGAGAAGTACTTTTCCCCTTTGTTCCAAATGCCGTCACAGATCCGTTTGCACACGTGTCCTTCCTGCACCTGAGTAAAACCACAGAGAAGCTGAAGTCCACGCTGAACCCCACCTGGGACCAGACCCTGATCTTCAACGACCTGGAGATCTACGGGGACCCTCAGAGTCTGGCCCGCGACCCCCCCAAAGTGGTGCTGGAGTTCTACGACTATGACCAAGTGGTGGGTTGACTGATGGAGGCACACCTTGTCTGTTTTGTGGGCTATGTACCACATGTACAAAATATATAAAAGACAAGCACAGCAGGACATTTTAGATTCAGACAATTAGCAGAAGTTTTCTAACTATGATGTCTTACAACAAAGTGCAGCAAGAACAAGTTGCAGCTTAGAAAACACAACAGGTCTCCGGTAGAGAAGCTATAGAAATTCTAGAAGAAGATAGAGTAAGAAGTTTATCATATTTTGCCTTTTATTGTAACCATGCATTTGTGGATGGTACTCCTGGAGCTCATTAGACGTAAAGTGATTTGAATCCCCGGAGACGACGGACGAGTACATTTATAACCATTTGGATGCTTGAGGACATGAATGCATCTGTTTGATGTTTGCATCTGTTTGATGTTTGCGTCGTCCAGGGTAACAATGAGCTGCTGGGCCGGACGGTGTTCCCTCCCCTGGTGGAGCTGAGCTCCAACGGGGACCGGACCCCCAAGCTGCTGTGGTACCCCATCATGCAGAAGGGTCACAGGGCAGGGGAGGCCCTGCTGGCAGCCGAGCTCATCCTCAAAGACAAGGTCCGAGAGAGGAGCGATCCATACTCTGATGCAATTGATTTATTGTATTTATTTTATTCATTATGTCCAATGTGTGTGAAAGCTGAAAGAGGCACACAGGCTCTCATCGCACTGGGTCACTCTTTCGCCCCCCGCTGATTTCAATTTAGGCCAAGAGGCAAATCGGTTGTCTTGCTCTTCTCTTGTCCGTTTGTCTCAAATGAAAGGTTAAATGTTTGGTTTAGTTTGTCCAAACCATTGTCCTTTGGGATAATAATGTTTATCTTATAATGTTTACCTTTACTGCTTATCGCCCACATCGAGAATTGTCCAAACAGGAATTAAATCCGTCAGCAGTTAGAAGAATAATTAAACACGGATCTAAACGCTAATCATATCAATTGTACGGAAAAATGTGTTCCTGACTAAAAAGGGAAGAGGCTTGTGTTCATGACCTGACTTCCTCGCTCCATTGTTTCCAGAATGCTCCGATAGACCTTCCTCTGGTTCCTCCAATGAGATCTCTGAACCTCTACATGGTCCCGCAGGGGATACGACCTGTAGTGCAGCTCACCGCTGTGGAGGTAACACACACACACACACACACACACACACACACACACACACACACACACACACACACACACACACACACACACACACACACACACACACACACACACACACACACACACACACACACAAACACAAACATACACATATATCACTCACACCCACATACACACTCATATCACGCACACCCACTCCCTTATATCACAAACACTTACTCACTTATATCACGTATACACGCACACACACATATACCCCATAAACACAAACTCTCACTTAAATCACATGCACACACACACACACACACACACACACACACACACACACACACACACACACACACACACACACACACACACACACACACACACACACACGTAAACACACATATTAATATCCCATATAAACCCACACACATCTATTCTGCCATTGCTATGCCATGTGTGAAAGTGTGCAAGACAAAAATGTTCCATATAGTGGCTGCATGCCTGAATAGGGAAAATAACTAGTGGTGCCTGATTGTTTTCCCAAGAATTTACCGGTAACTATGTGGGAAAGAAACTTAAGATACACACACACACATTCACTCACTCAATTGCTCCTTCACCCACTCCCTCACACACACACACGATTACACTAACACACGCCCGCAATAACCCCACACACAGACCACACACACTGTCCAAGATGAATAGAAGCATATCCGAACATCTGTCTCTTCATGTCATGTCCGCCTGCACGTCCCTCCGGTCGTCCGTCTGTCTGCATGTTAATCCATGTCCGTCCGTGTGTCCAGATCCTGGTGTGGGGGCTGCGCAACATGAAGCCCTACGAGCTGGCAGCCGTGTCCTCCCCCAGCCTGGTGGTGGAGTGTGGGGGTCAGAGGGTGGAGTCGGCCGTCATCAGGAACATGAAGAAGAGCCCCAACTTCCCCAGCTCTGTGCTCTTCATACAAGTGGTGAGGCAGAACTGGCCACGCACACGCACACATATACGCACATATGCACACACACATACACCCACACACGCATGAACACACGCACACACCTGTGTGTCAGGGAATTCCCCTGACGTGATGCTAGACATCTGATGCTGAAATTGTTTTCAATTGGGATAACTATGTGGGAAAAGGGCGTCAAAAGGGCGGAGCCAAGTTGCTCAGCTCCTCAGCTGAGCAACTTGGCTCCGCCCCCTTGACGATGGTCAGCCAATCGCATGTGCCTGTAGGCTTCCTTTAGTCCAGACATCTATCCTCCTGTCCCACCTGCTCCATAATGACCTGCATCTGTAATCATTGTGAGTCAATTTGGATAAAAGCAACTCCCAAATGACTGAATAGATATTTACACTCTAATATACGTAAAACATGTAAAATAAAAATGCTATTTAAAATATGGTCATTTAGCAGATGCTCAATAGGTATAGTGAGCCATCTCTAGCTATGGGATGACACAGAAAGTCTATGGAGACGGGCCCATTGGGGATTGCACCGAGTACTATACAGGAAGTCAAGGTCCACTACGTCACAACACTCTCCTGCCTCCCCCCCCCCTCCTCCTCCTCTCCTCATATGTAAACGTTCCCCTCCGTCCTCCAGTACCTGCCCAAGGATGAGATGTACACGCCGCCCATCGTGCTGAAGGTGATCGACCACCGGCCATTCGGCAGGAAGCCGGTGGTGGGCCAGTGCACCATCTCGTCCCTGGAGCGCTTCCGCTGCGACCCCCACGTCATCACCGCCGAGGGCAGCATGGCCAACAAGAGTGAGTGGGCCGGACCCGCCAAGGACCGACCGGACCGGCCAGAGAGCCTGGGCCAGCGCTACGTTGAGCTCGCTTTTATTGTCACCGTTATTCTTTAAATGGCTAAATATATTTAATTTATTTTTAATCTCTTCATATTTTTGCAGTTATTTGCATAATATTGTGTTAGATGTGTTTATTTGTATGTCAAGTAAAGTTTATATAGTTTATTTGAAATTATTTTAACTTACATCTCCTGCAAGTTATTGTAACACACTTACCACACATAGGTAAACACAACACACACTCTCGAACACAAACGCTGAGTCCCACTCTCCCTGTATGTCCCAGTGTCTCTGATGTCCTCTACTGCCCCTCATCTTTCCATCTCCATGGACGAGAACAGGCCGCTGCTAGAGGCTCAGGTAAACAGCTCACCCCTCCTGCCTGACTAACTCAGTAATAATGATAATAAGAATCAGAATAATAACACTTTTAATAATTATGTCATCATAAGTTCACCACAGTTTCAGCACAAATGCGTTGTAAACCTGGTTTACGACACATTAATTCTCTTTTGCATTGCATAACATTCACCAACACAAGATATGACTCTAGGATCAAATCGTATATATATTTTGCTCTGGCTTCCAGTTTATGCACAGTATGTCAGCCGCACTCGACAAAATGGCGACCCCTGCTTCCCATTTTGTATGTATGGTTACCTTATCATAGTCTTTTGATTCACACGGCTTGGCACCAATGACATAAGAGCGCTGAGTTCACGCTAATCACGCCTTCTTCTGGACCACCGCTTATTTCCAATCTTGACACTGTGCACTGAACACTTACTTCACAACCGCAAATAACCTGCTTCATAATAATTTTCAAAACGAATTGAAGCAAAATCAATTTTCAAGAGATCTGCTTTTAATCTCTGGATGTTTTTTGGCTTTTTGACATGGTGAGTGATTTTTTTACTTAAATCACTCGCCATGTCCTGTTAATTTGCGATAATGTTGTCGCTCAGTCCCTGACATGTCATTTTGTTCGTCCCCTTTTTGTTCTGTGCTCTGGCCTTCCCTCCCCAAAGATTGCAGAAAAGGTGAGAGCTAACAATACCTAATGAGGTTCCTAAGAGCTTATCAATAGTGGTGATGTACCTATCGATATACCACCTTTCACAGTTGAAGGGCGCTGTTTTTCAACCTGGGGGATTAAAGATGTCGTCTGGGTCTTTAGGAGAAGGAGACGGAGGACTGGTGGAGTAAGTTCTACGCGTCCATGGGAGATCGGGAGCGATGTGGAGTGTACTTGCAGAAGGGATACGACACGCTGGAGGTATTCAGCTCCCATCATGTCAATGTGTATTTATACTTAGTCCATTTCAGACAAGGTGGCTTAGAAGTGAGGCTGAGCAATGACGTGAATTTACAACACCCGTCAGAGTTGTGTGTAGCTCTAGGAATCACCATCGCATAAGGTAAATATATTCAGAGATAGATGTGCGAGAGATACACAGCGATACACTAAATTCAGGCCAAAAGCTAACAACAACAAAGTGAATTTACAGTACAAGCTGGCTATCACTTTCTCGATCTCAGCCTTTCTTATTGCATATTTAACTAATAATCCACAGGCGTACGACAACGAACTGGAGGACCTGCCGGAGTTCAACGGGCTGACGGACTTCTGCGACACCTTCAAGCTGGAGCGAGGCAAGAAGCAGAGCAAGGACGACGACCCCGACGTGGTGGGAGAGTTCAAGGTACAAGCCGTGAATCCTTTATCATATTTAGGACGCGCCAATTGAACCGTAGCAATGTTATACTATACAGAGGGTATTTGTTTTCGTAATACTTAGTACAAGTCTGTTAGTGCGCATGAATGTATGTATGTATACATGTATGCTTGTATGTATGTATTTATGTATACATGTATGTATTTGTACATACAAGTATGCATGTAATTATGTATTCATGTATACATGCATACACATTTGTGTGTTTTGAGTACATATCGACAGAGCGCAGACCGTCCATAGAGCGGTCTATTGATGAATTTCTCTGCTGGCTGTCCCAGGGCTCCTTCAGGGTGTACCCCCTGTCTGATGACCCCGGGGTGATGGCTCCGCCCAGGCAGTTCAGAGAGCTGCCCGACAGCGGGCCGCAGGAGTGTCTGGTGCGGGTCTACATCATCAGGGCCATAGACCTGCAGCCCAAAGACAACAACGGCAGAGTATGGGAACAGCTATCTGGGCTCATATACCCACACAGGGACACACAGGGGCACAGACACACACACCCATAAACACAGCCACACTCACACACAGCATCTAGTTTAAAAAGTTTATATATATATATATTCTTTTTTTCTTTTTTTTTTAAAGGATCAACTGTTTTACCTAAAAGCTTCTTTCTAATTCCCCATTGTTCAGTGTGATCCATACATTAAGATAACCCTCGGGAGGAACAGAATCGATGACAGTGACCACTACGTCCCAAACAACACCAACCCTGTGTTTGGAAAGTAAGTGATTGGAAGAAGTTCAGGAGGATTGAGAATGTGTAGCCGGGCAGAAAGATGCGTCCCGTAACGCATGATCCTCTCTGTCTGTTCAGGATGTTTGAGATGTCGTGCTACCTGCCTCAGGAGAAGGACCTGAAGATCTCCGTGTACGACTACGACCTCCTGACCCGGGACGAGAAGGTGGGCGAGACGGTGATAGACCTGGAGAACCGCTTCCTGTCCCGGTTCAACTCCTACTGCGGCCTGCCACAGACCTACTGCATGTGAGCACAACGACACTGTAGCAGAGCACCGGTAGTGGGTGGTGCGAGGTGGCGGTGGTGTGATGTCTATCTCCCCGGCTCTAGATCTGGGGTCAACCAGTGGCGGGACCAGATGAAGCCGTCTCAGATCCTGGACAACGTGGCCCGTCTCAAAGGGCTGTCCAAACCCAGGACTGAGGACAACGGCAACACGCTCACCTTCATGGGCAGAGACTACACCCTGGCCGAGTTTGGTAAGGACCAGTCATTCATTTCATAGAGTGTTTTATCCAGAATTAAAAAACAATAATGCAGTTCTGTCATTGATGAATTTATGATTCAATTCTCTCCTTTTTTTTATAAGAATTTTGAAACTTCAAAAATGTTACAATGAGCTTTACAACATTGAAGAAACATTCAAGATATTGTGCAATGACTTGAATTTTTTCCCGAAAACGTTCCATCCAGAGGCCAACAAGGAGGTGCACCACCACCTGGGCCCGGCCCGCGAGCGCATGTGTCTGCACGTGCTCAGAACCCAGGGGCTGGTCCCGGAGCACGTTGAGACCCGGACCCTGTACAGCAGCTTCCAGCCCTCGCTCTCCCAGGTGGGCAGAGACACGCCCATATCAAACAAACCCCGCTCCCTCTCTAGCCCGTGCCCTATTGAACATGTGCAGTGCAGTTATGAAGCATGTGATGCATAATTATTTCAATATTTAGTTTTATCGACATATTCAATCATTTTGCATTCATTCATCATCAGTATTTACTACTCCTTTTGAGTCTAATTAATAGCTACGTCCATCAGCCGAAGCCACTGACAGGGAATATACAGGTGATGGAGAACTGACTCAAGGATCCCTATAGGTTCGTTTGGGAATCGTACCCAGTTCTTTTCGGCTGGGAGTCGAACACCCTGTCCGCTACGCTGTCCTGCCCCTCAGCGCCACCTTGAACTGTGCTCATGTCTTTATCCTAAACGAGTGACCCTGAGGAACTCTCCATGACCCCTGCTCTGTGTCTCCTCTCAGGGACGACTCCAAATGTGGGTGGACGTCTTCCCCAAGAGCCTGGGCGTGCCCGGCCCTCCCTTTGACATCACCCCACGCAAGGCCAAGAAGTATGAGCTGCCCTTCAATAACCTCTTTTATTTGTTAATTGATCTGATTTGACACTGATTTTCAGTACTGTTTGAGAACCAAGGAAAAAAAAAATTGACTGATGCAAAGGTTTTTGCCTTTTGGTTAACTTTTCAGAAACATCCTGCGGGTCATCGTGTGGAACACCACCGACGTCACCCTTGATGAGAAGAGCATCACCGGAGAGCACATGAGTGACATCTACG
This sequence comes from Gadus morhua, assembly GCF_902167405.1. NCBI lineage: Eukaryota > Metazoa > Chordata > Actinopteri > Gadiformes > Gadidae > Gadus > Gadus morhua. The sequence continues at coordinate 13,983,501 of NC_044065.1, forward strand.
TCAAGGGGTACGTCTGCAAAGCACATAGATGGAGTCAATTTGGTTAAACCTACAGCAGGTCATGGTGCATGACTCCATAAACGCATGGACATTCTTCTGCACCTTTTAAAACGTTTGTGTATTAGATCGATCAGAAGTCTCACTATTTCCTGAACCCTTTTTTTTCTTTTTGGTGTCAGAGCCGGTGCTGAGTATACACACCGACGTATTCGGTTGTGTTAAGCCCGGGAGGTTCAGTTGCAGTTTCACTTATGGCATGGTATAACCTTTGACCCTGCAGCTGGATGCCAGGCATGGAGGAGGAAAAGCAGAAGACGGACGTCCACTACAGGTCACTGGACGGAGACGGGAACTTCAACTGGAGGTTCATCTTCAACTTTGACTACCTGCCCGCGGAGCAGCTCTGTCTGGTCTCCAAGAAGGTACGTCCAATGTAACTAGTCTCCTGAGGGAAATTACCTTAAATTCCCCCGTGGGACACAGAGCCCAGCGTGATAACTAGACTGCAACATAACATGTATTATATATGATTATAAGGTTTAATTTCCTTTTTCCCAAACAGGAACATTTCTGGAATCTTGACAAATCAGAGTTCAGGATTCCTCCCAAGTTGATCGTTCAGATATGGGACAACGACAAGTTCTCATTGGACGATTACTTGGGTACATATTTACTGGTTGTTTGAAACGTTGTTTGTTTACAAATAACTGTCGGTGCGTCACAGAACAGGCAGACGGACACATATAAACACATCATAAACTAAGAAAAATATGAAAGATGTCTTTGTGAGAGTCAGCGCTAGACACAGGTCGCTGTGCATCTCGACTCGTGAGCTAACGGGCTCCCTCGTGTGTCAGGTGTGGTGGAGCTGGACCTGCGCTCCCTGATCCCTCCCGCCAAGACGCCAGAGAAGTGCAGCATGGAGATGATGGAGCGCGGCCCGGACAAGAGCAAGTCTCAGCAGGCCCAGTCCCTGCTGGCCCAGAAGTCGGTGCGCGGCTGGTGGCCCTGCACCATCGACAAGGACGGCAAGAAGGAGCTGGGCGTGAGTACAGAGGGCGTGGTTTGGTTATTCACGGTGCATGATGGGAAGAGTGTAAAGAGTGATCAATAGTAACCCAGACCAGGCTGGTAGAGGTATTGTATGATGGCCTTAGCAACCTGGTAACTTATAGGGTTGTTATATATTCATGGTATTCATTGATCGTGGAACCGTGTTCCTGCATTGTAAATCACACTATTATTTCATTAGTAGTCCATTTATTGACAGATGGGCAGCTGGTCTTGAATCAAGCTATTGGCCCTGAAATCTTGTATCAATGTTCTGGGTTAGAACTCAAAAGTTGTTTTTGCAGTCGAATGCCAAGATTTTCTTTGACAAACTATTATGCTTAGTAATGTAAATGTGCAAATGAATGTTGGATGTTAAGCCCTAATGTGGTGCGTGTGTTTGTGTGTGTGTGCGTCAGGGCAAGGTGGAGATGACGCTGGAGATCGTGGGTGATGAGGATGCAGATGAGAAACCGGCTGGAAAGGGCCGGGATGAGCCCAACATGAACCCCAGACTAGAACCCCCCAAGTAAGTAGAGGCGCTTCCCGACACACATGCTCTCACCCAGCTGTGAAAAGTCCAGCGGGGAGGATTGGTCAGCCAAATGGTTTCAGGTTCGAACCCCAGTGTCCGGCGGATCATGACCTCCTACCCGTTATGACGTGTATAAAACCCTTTACGTTTTCCATCATCTCATCGGTGTATAAAGAGTTTAAAGTCCTTTCGTAGTTCAGTCATCCTGAATAACGAGTGTATGCTTCCTCCACCAGTCGGCCAGACACCTCGTTCTTCTGGTTCACCAGCCCCTGCAAGGCGATGAAGTTCATCGTGTGGCGCCGCTTCAGATGCCTCTTCATCATGCTGATCCTCCTGGTTATCGTGGGGCTCTTCCTCGGAATCCTCCTGTACTCCTTGCCGGTAAGAACGAGCTCAACAGTTAGTGGCTTCAGACGGATTCATCTTGGCCACATGTCGAACGAATTAATGAATTAACGAATTAAAGCACATATTTACACACAGATGATCTATGATTCTGACAATCAAACTAACCCAAGAAACAAAGTAAAAGTTATGTGATTAAATACAATTATCACTTTTTTTTTCACCAACAGAACTACATTTCTATGAAGATAGTTAATCCAATGGGTTAAGGAACTACGGCGACGATCCATAATCTTCACCAAACGACCAAAGAATATGAGAAAAGGACCTCTATGTGAACAATAATTCCTCTGTACCGCCTTCTCCAAGCCAATTTCTTATAGGTTGTACACGACCACTGTAAATAGAAAATGACATACCAACTGTAAACTTTTTTTATTTTTACGGCCACGTGGGAAGGGATGAGTTTTATGCATGAAGAGAAAGCAAATCAGGATGGGATTGCTTAAATTGTGTAATGCTGATTGAATCACCACCTATTTTTGATGAATAAAAATGTATAAAAAAAAATTGTTGCCTCTCCTCAAATTGATTCCAACTGAACAAGACAATGCTAATGATAGCAGCACGTGAAGATCACCAGAAAAATAGGACAGGAAAGTATACATAATTTTTTATAAAAAGAAATGTTAATCCTACTCAACATTAAGATAAATTCAGCAGAGCCCAACATGTAATCTACACGTCCTGAGTTTAAAACACATGTACACATGTAAGTCTTACATTCTGTGTTTACCACAAAACTAAATTTCTGATTTCAAAACAAATTCTACAAAGTAAGCTGTCAGAAGAGCTGGGATTTCTACACATCCAACCCATCCCTGGGTTTCAGAGTATTCTTCCGCTTTCATGGGCTGGTGCCTTTACTCTTCCCCTGAGGCCAGTAGCTGGCAGCGCTGCTGGAGCACGGCCTCCACCTCCCCTAGCCGTGCCAGGCTGTTGGCCTTGCCCTGGAACCGCCCGTTCTTCCCCGCCCCCTTCCCTTCAAGCATCTCCAGGGCCCTGCGAACAGCAGAGGAAATAGCTGTAATACTAGCCAAATCTATACCAACACAACTTCTTATATCCCTAATATTGGCCTCCTTGACCCAGATGTCTAACACCGTCTTTCTCCTCAGCGACCAGAATCACTTTGGAGAAGTCTAAATGTTGAATAGAAATGGTTTCAAAACTGACATCCTCACATTTGAAAACCTCACATTTTCACACGGGGGTCATCGTAGACCAAACACAGGTGTCACTCTTAATACTTTTTACGGTCTGCTACTTTTATGAACCACTAGTCTTAATTAGTGAAGATAACTATACTACCTGTACCAAGGTACATATAAGGAGCAGAACAATAATTGGCTTTATGAGCGACACCCGTGTTTGACCTACCACCTCTTTGAAAAGGATCTATCTAGAATTGTGCAATTGTTGAACTGCTTTGTGTTGAGGGCAATGTTCCTGACAAGAACATGTTTTAACAGACACATCAAAAGGTGTCCAGACAGGAACGGGTGAGGAGGTGCCGTGTGTCCACCCTTACCGCGGTCCCATCTCTGAAACCACATCACTGGGACCGGCCAGGAGGAACAGCCCAGGCCCCTTCTCCTCCCCGACACTCAGGAACACCAGCGTCTCCATGGGTAAAGAGGAAGGTTAATGCCGTTAATACCCAATATAGGTTTAAGATTGATGCACTCAAATATCCACAATTGCAATCATCGTCTCACCTCGGGGCCGATTTCGTTTGCGATGATGTTCATGAATTCGTTGTCGCCTTCTTTTCTGCAGGACGCAAAAAAGATGAAAGTGGAGTTCAACAAACTCATTACATTAACAACAACCTGCCATCTCGGCAGGGCGTGAGCTAACCGAAAAAGGTCTTACTTGTGCAAGGTGAAGAAGTTGCCTCTTTGTGGGCTGCTCTTGAAGTTCTGTGCGATGAGAAGGGCCAAGTCTCGCAGCAAGCCCAGATTGCTCTGCAAGAACAAATGCATGATTTAGATTATCGTTAATATATGACAGGACGATTTGGAAATATACAAATAACACCTGTAAGATACTACTTAGTTTATTGAAAATAAGTTAATAACTGTGATGGTGGAGATCAGCTTACTTTCTGCAGGAGCTTCACACACTTCTGGGTCTTGGCGACGGCCTCTACGTGCTCGTCAGGTCCAGTTCTGAGAGAAAAACAAAAGTATTTTTTTTTCTTTGTTTAGGGCACTCTTTGGATATTTCTGTAAAAAGGCTGTTCAATCGTAGAAAGGGTTAAGCGCTCACTTTAAAAGGGAGACCAGCGACCGCTCGGTGCTGTAGCATTTCTCTGCATATTTCAGAACCCGGTTTCCCACCAAGAAGATCAGGTTAGTTTTGTTCTTCTTTCCCTTTTCGGTGGACAGGAGTTTAATCGCCTAGAATAATGTAAAGAGTGTTAAAAATGTCCCTGATTTTATCACTAACAAGTCAGATGGAAGGACAATAACCTGGACACCTGTTAATGTGACCAAAACGCATGGTTTGCCTTGGTGTGTATGTGTGGTATAGAGTCTTGCCTGTAGTTGGCTGAGGTTGGACACATGGGTTCCGCAGCACATGTTGGCGTCGATACCCTCAATGTCGATGATCCGGACGGGGCCTGCGAGGTCATCAGGCAGCCCCCGGCTCCTGGCCTGGTTCACGCACACAACGCAGGTTAAAACCCACTCCGGGCTGTTGGTCGCCAAATTGCCTACCCAATTTTTATTAGTGTGTAGCTATAGGAAAGTAAACTGTAGGTCACTTTGGAAATAAGGCCCTGTTTAATGACCCAATACTTATCTGAACTAGAGCCTTTTAAGAAACTTCTCTGTGCTCACCTTTTCCAGGGCGGGGTCGTCCAAGGCGAGCAGCTGCAGGGTGACTGGGACGTGGGCCCGGATCTTCTCGTTCACGGCCTCCTCCAGGGCCTGCAGCTGGGCCGGGGTCACGCTGGCCGTGTCCAGCTCTATGTTGCTCCGCTGGCGCCCCAGCTCCCTGGAGGCAAGGGCACCACATCAGGGTGTTTTATGATCAGATGTGCAGTATACAATTATTTCTTCTAAACAGTGAACATTCTTACAGCAAGAGTCATTAACACAGTCAAAGTGTTAATTAGGAAAAAGCTAAAGCAGAAATGTATGAAGGCAGTCTGTTAAATAAAATACTGCCAAATAAAAAAAATCACGAGCATAAAGGAAACACAGCCGTTATCAGTGCAGCCATATTTCTCTGAGTCAAACAGAAAGGGAGATTTAAACATTTTAGGTTACGAAGTAGACTTACCATGAAGTTGTCTTAAAGCCGAACATTGTTTCTGCCAGGGCGGAGATGAGATGTTGACCTAATAAGGAAAATAACAACAAAAAAGTTGAAACTCATACCTATAGACTTGTTCATATAGAGACAATATTTTCAAAAGAGACATTTAGAAATATGCAAACAGCTACAATATGTTATAAGTGACATGATTCAGTTATTCCTCTATATTAAAAGGCTATTCTCTTGAAGAATATGATGGGTGTGGCTTTTGAGTGCATTCTCACCCGAGTGTTGCTGCATGTGGTCAAACCTCCTGTCCCAGTCCAACTTAAGCTGCACCTCCTGGCCCACCTCCAGCGAGGAGCTAACAAAGTGGACGGCATCAGCCCCATGCCTCGTCACCTTGATGACTGGCACGTCTCCTATTAACCCATGGTCGTCCGGCTGGAGGAACACATGCTCCATTAAGTGATACTTTCGAGAACACTGATGATTTGAGTTAAGTCGTCCTAATAATGCGCCCCAATGTTGAATTGCAGCCATTCATTTAAAAGTGTTGGCAGTAAATTTTAAGCAGTAACTTGATATCCATGTAAAGCGTGTAGTTAATTTACAAAACAGAAACTAAAAAAAAACAACTTACTTGACCACCCCCCTCCGGAAACAAGATGGTATCTTGAAGTTTGACGTTGAAGCCTTTAACAGTTTCTTTCTTTCCATTGACTTCTTGTTTATGTTCAGCAGGGCAGCAGGACACTACAGTGGTGACGAACTAAATAACAGATGCGGTGCATTGGTAGACACATCATGGGACTGTAGGCAAGGTGTGGTTGAATAAAAACACCAATAAGATGGCACGTTATGGAACGATTATTTTGATAAGCACTAAATGTTGAGGGTGAGAGGTTTATTTTTAAGGTTTTTGAAATTGGTTTTGAATAATGAATTCCTTCATGGAAACTTTGGCACTCATGAATAGTAGGTGTGCTGACGCAAGTCATTGTAAGTTATATTTAACTGGAACATGTCGCGTGTTTTCGGAGATGTCAGATGTCTTGAGACCGTTAGCTTTTGCTGAAACAAAGGGTATACACAACAGTATAAGTAATCCTAAATATATGTTACAAACGGAATATCCAATACCTCCTTCATAAAGCAGTCTCGTTGACACTGGAAAGCCATGTTTGGTGTTAGGGTCCAGTGCTTAATACTGCTGCACAACCGCGCTGACCTCACAGGAAGAACTTCAGCTGTCTACGGAAGCCAAAAGGGCCCAAGTCTAGCGCGACATAAACAAAATGATTTACGCGATTGTAAATGGAAAATATTTATTTAATTAACACGCAATCAAACAATGTCATAATTTTGTACAGATAAGTAAACACAGACGCTTCAAATTTATAAAGAGACCCAAAATAATGTGATGTGAAATCAGGACAATCATTTATTGCAGGCCTGCAAGTTGACAGCATCCGAGTACTTCAATCAGACTGTAGGAGAAGAAGAGAAAATACATAATTTGTCATTTCAGGATACTGGTATTATAAATCAGGATATTTGATTAGTACACCGGCTAAATACTTGCGTTTCTTGAAATGTAAGATATTCTAATAACTCCATCAAGCAAATGGCCCCAATGGTTGTTTACGTTAAAATAATTGAATGGCTATGCATATTATTGATGCTGTTGTATACTATTGGTTGCACAGCAGTGATTCTAAGGGTCTGTCCAGTAATTGCTATTGACCAAATCAAAGGGCTAAACTACAGCGATGGGCAGAGAAAGACTTACATCACTGAGGTCGCCCATATCTGGTGCCACTCCTACCCTATGGCCACCAATTTCATGGATCATCTGTGAAAAGGGGTGGGGTAAAAAAGGTGCACACACACACACACAAAAACAAACACACACACACACACACACACACACACACACACACACACACACACACACACACACACACACACACACACACACACACACACACACACACACACACACACACACACACCATTTTCAATTTCCAACTGCATTAAGTCAAAATTATATCTTCTGTATTAAAAATGGTAGTAGGCCAATTGTAGTGAATATATTAGGGTAACTACAGCCGTGTTGTGGTAAATATGAAAGTGATGTGATGGTGTAGTATCTATGATTAAATATATTATAGGTATCGAGGTAAATATAGGTATTGTAGTAAAATAGGTATATATATATACCTATTTTATATATACCTATATATATATATAGTAGTTCTGTAGTAAATACGGTAGCGTCACTCACGTCCATGTAGTTGTCGTACTCCGCCTTGCCGTCATCCTCTTCGTGCGCCCAGTCCCTCCAGTTGTCAAAGTCCACCGAAATCCAGCTTGACTGCTCAGAGAAGGGTCAAAAGCACCCGTAAATGGTGCACACAGACGTTGGTGAAGTCTCATGTGTTCATCATTCAAGATTATTGCTTTAACTAATAAACAGTTTGATGGATGCTGTTATCCAGTGACATACATGAATGACCCCAGTGGGAATCTCCCTCCTAACCCTGGCCATGTAAATGCTTTGCTCTTCCAGTTGAACCAGACTGGAACACATCATTTGAAGGAAAATACTAACTGCACAGTAATATCCGATGATGTTGATCATCCCAGTTCAATACAGTTCCTCTCGGTCTTCGCTTGAGGGTATTTCTCAGTGGCTTGTCAGTCTTCAACAAATTGAACAGTGAGTTTGAATAAAGTGTCGGGAGGTAGTTGACCCTCTCTGCAGACTAACCCACCTTAGCGGGGTCCTTCTGCAGTCGCGGCCAGGCCACGTCTGGTGTGAGTTTACGGATCAACATGTTGATGGTGCGATCGTAGACTCTTTCTCTGGAGTCCTGTATGTAAAGGAAAAACATATATTACAATCAAATTTACCTCAATTGGACGTATATTTACTTCATCTCGGTGTCGAACTGAGTAGGCCTACATACATGAATTTGGATTCTGTCATAGAAGTACAGCTCGTTGTAAATAACGTCGTCTTCATCATTTTTGCAGCTGAAAACATAATGACATGTGTAAACAGGTGAGACAACGTTTATTATAATTATTTTCTATTAATCATGGCGTGTAGAATTGTTTGATTCATGTCTTCATTTCACAAAGAAATACAATATCTTGCTCATGCATTTTATCATAACTAATAACGTACAGCACAGAAAAGGGGTAAAGTTGGATGGAAAAAAGGATAACAATGTTGTGACCTCACCATAAAATCATTTTATCCGGATGGAACGCAACCTGCACGCACTTGGGTTTGTGGACCATGAAGTTGACGGTGACATATTTTTTGCGATCAAACCACTGTGCTCGAGCTGGTTGGCTAAAATAAGATAGACACATGACAATTGTAAGCACCAACGTGTGTAGTCTACCACGTTACACGTTACAACAATGTAATAGTAAGTAACCTTTTACAATATTCAGGAAAAAACAGGCCTTAGCATCAGTTGGGACAGGGGATTAACTTCCCCAAATAGAAAAAGTAGGGGATCAGTCAGTTCGTAGTAATTGAGGAGAAAGTATACTCACACTCAATAAACTTACCTAGTCTCGGGTCTGACAATCTTTGGCTGGTTCATTCTTGACAACTTGTCCGAGAAAAGTGTTTCAAAACGTAAATATATATATTGGGGTTTAATATTTACGTGCAATAACAGAAGGAAAACCACGTTGCCTGGTGGTCGAAGAGACTGAGCGACTATTTTAAGACTGGTATCAGCTGCTGTTGGTCCCCACCCCCACTGTCGTGACCTCCTATTTATTGGATGAGATGGACTCTCGGGAAAACCAAGGAGTTTTCTAGAAACTCGCTGGGACAGCGACTGATGAAACTTGCATGTAATAATGTAATACCTGGATGTAATAGAAGAACACTGATGGCAAGGAATGTAACTCTCTTTAAGTACACTGTAAATGTTAATGTAGGGATAAGAACCCTTGCTCCAACCTTTGAATACGTTTACTATCCAGCTGATCGTTTTTTTTGTTGTTGTTGAGTTGTGTTTGACCTCAATTATATCACTTACGTACGAAAAAAATATCAGAGGGCAGACTTACAGGAGCGTATTTGGCGCCCCCCTGTGGCACAGATTTGCCGCGGGATTTTCGCCGGAAGTGCAATATTGTATGTGGAAAATGTGGCGCGAGAGAGCCGATCGATGTTACGTATATACAAACTTGCACGAATAAACGCATCAAAAAAAAGAGTATTACTACAGCCATTTTTAACGAATTAAGGAATAATACAATTTAAGAAGCCACCCGCTTGCAAACTACTCTTCTATAGGAAAATATGCCCCGTAGACGACAGGTAAGAAATATCTAGGTCGCACCCCGGATAGATTAGCTTGGCTAATGTGAGGCAAAATAACAGGCAGTCGAGCTGCTAACGTGACAACTGACTATTTATTTACAGTATACATGCCGTTCTAGCTGTCGCAACCCCAAGCTAGCATTATCATTTGTCTTTAAACCAATCGGCAGCTGTAGTGATTACTTTAGTTAGGAGTAGAAAAGGCTGTCTTTTAGATGCATATCCACATTAGCACGTTAGCCCTTTCAATAGCATGTAAAGCTAGCTCTAGCACTACTATTCCAATGCTGAGAGCCCATGGCAGAGTTAAATGTTAACTACTTTCAAAGCTACTGTGAAGTTCCGGACGTGGACCGGCACTTGAGAGCATTTACGTTCTTTATGGTATAGAATAGAGAGGCCTTTTTCTTTGATTGGGGATGTTGCTAGGTCCCTGTGTTTACATTGTGCCAAGACTAAAAGCACCGTTGTATAACAAAATCACTGACCGCAGATACAATAATGGGGGGAAAATAAGATAATTTATAATACATGTAAACGATTACTGTGAAATTCCAAGACATTATTTAAATTGCTGGTTTAGTTGCATAGATGTGAGCGTCAGTATTAAGCAATGATGTTGGGTGCATAATCCGCATATAAACAGGCTTCAAAGCATATTATTATATTACCATTAACATTTTCTAGGTCTTTTAATTCCTTATTAATCACTATTTAATTTGTTGTCATCACTACGGTTGAGAAAAGTCAGAGCTTGGTGAAGACGATGAGTCTCAAACGTAGAATACAACTTATTTCTTAGCTACTCAAAACTTGGAATCGTCCCACCTTGGTTTGAATGCAACAGAACTGGTGAATAGTTATTTAAAGCAAGCTCCTCTGTGTGTGTGTTTTGGTGACAGAGGCCTGTGGCCGGGAGTGGCTCTGATGGCACCGAAGACTCTGACTCCTCCGCAGACCGCGAGCAGACCAACAGTTCAGAGAGCGACGGCACCGCAGCCAAGAGACAGCGTCTCACCAGAGCGTCCATGCGCCTTAGCCAAAGCTCCCAGGGTAAACACACATACTGAGTTGTCAATAACCCCTCCAGGTCCCCCTTCCTGTCTTCCTTTTCTTTAACGTTGTGTTTTGGTTCCGCTTACGTCAGACACCCCTGATCTCAAACCAGCTGGCGACCATGATGAATCCCCTCCCTTGACGCCGACGGGTAACGCCCCTTCGTCCGAGTCGGAGCTGGACATCTCCAGCCCCAACGCCTCGCACGACGAGAGCCAGGCCAAAGACCCGGCTGGCCGAGAGTCTGACAAGGACCTCTCGCATCGACCCAAACGCCGCCGCTGCCACGAGACCTACAACTTTAACATGAAGTGCCCCACACCGGGATGTAATTCTCTCGGTAAAGCACAAGTTTACAACCTGTGTTTTTCACCTGACCCTGATGTCAAAAACCCATTCCAAACCTTTCCCTCATTTCAAGGCATTTCATTTCTTCAGTGCATCTGTGCCGATACATGCTGTATGGATCTATAACGGTCTATTGTGTTTTCTTTTTCTCCAGGTCACCTTACAGGAAAACACGAACGCCATTTTGCAGTATCCGGATGTCCTCTTTACCATAATCTGTCTGCAGATGAGTGCAAGGTGAGTGCAAGACCAGTGACATCGCTCACAGTGTGTACTAGTGTTAATATTAAGCAATCTACCAAATGCTCGCCAAAGCAGGGAATCAAATTGATATGAAGCAGGTATAATTTATGCCTCAGGATTTTAGCCGGGAGGCGAACTCTAGCAACAAAACAAAACAATGCTACTCCTCATACTGAAATCTCATCCACACAACCATCTACGAGTCAATGCACCCCGGGAACCCCTCTCTCTATTAATCATGTCCATTCTTAGTCTGGTCCACCTCATAATGGGAAAGTCTCTGAAGAGGATATAGCTTTAACTGTGGCCACAACCCAAGCCACAAGAGGCTGCTAATGGGAAATAATCGTAATTCTTTTCTATAAGAATTAGTGCAGTGCCCATTCAAAACGTTCCTGTTCGTAACGGGTTGGTTGCTTTGGCTCTGGTGTTTTTGCTTGCAGCTTTATATAGAGCCGCTCTACCTAAGGTCCTCACACTCGATGCTGCCTTTCCTTTGGTCCTCATTAACACACCTGGCAACCGGGATGTCGATTGGATGAACTCGTTGAGAAACCAAAGGACAGAGAGACTCCCCTAGTAGTTATACAATAAAACATAATGACAAATACTGAATAACTCCTTTTCTACCCTGACCTTATTTGTCTCATGTACAAACCGTTAGTACATGAGGAACTTTTGACTTTTGACTGTCTGACGCCACAAAAAATCAATAAAAAAAACAATGCATGTTATTTCTAAAAGAATTTAATAGGCCACGGTGCACTCTACTCCACCTGCTAGCATAAATATCACTTGAATGATGAACACAATATGCTGTTCGGAGTAAGGCAGTGGATTTCAGAGACACTCGGTTAGGTAGAGCTTTAGTCATGTAAAGGGGGTTGCTTTCAAATGAACTTTCATCATGTGGCTGAGCGGGCTCCCTGGTCGTGAGCATACTCTGAGCATTCTCCTAGCATGAATGTTCTACCCCCGCTGTAAGGTGTTGTGTGTTTGTTCACACAGGTCAAAGCCATCAGTCGAGAGAAACAGGAGGAGGAGATGAAGGGACAGGACGAGGGTAATTCACGCCATGCCACGCGCCACCAGGTAGGTCCCTGCCGGCGCAGTAAGCACATTTTACTGAAAGAGTGGCTACATTAATAGTTTATGATTAAATGGTATTTGCAGTTGTCACATTAAGCTCAGACACAATGCTTTCATTATTTTGATATTGGTTCCTTGTCAGTTTTTCGCTTAAGAATTATTTTGAAATGATATCTCTAAGAGGCATGCTCCCCTTAGTACAACTAGCTTATTCCCCCCCTTGATGTTCCCTCACAGACCCCCACGTCTAAACAGAGCCGATACAAAGAGCAGGTGGCAGAGATGAGGAAGGGGAGGAACGCTGGTCTGCAGAAGGAGCAGAAGGACAAGCATGTGGTATGTGATGCCGCGCACGGCCCCACCCTCTTACACAACCGCACATTGTCAAGGTCTCCCAACAAAATGGATATTTTAACATAACCGGACAAGCACACCAAATGAAAAAGTGAGAAGGTTTGGAATATTGTATTTTTAGGCAGAGCAAATGAAATCATCAGATTAAGTTATTGACTAAACTTAACGGTTTCTGTACTCTGGATTGTCTGTATAAATTCTACCAGATGTCGTACATAAAATACATCATTTATGTCAACATCAGGATACTGCTATATATCATGATGTTTCATTATTTCACTGCATATTCAAGTTTTATGAAACCTAAGACATTCCTGCATCACAAAGCGGAGGGGGAATAAGCAGGGGTTGACACTAAGGTTTCAAAAGCACTTGCCCATCGGGCAAATACAGGTCAGGTTCAACTTGCCCGAATGGAATGTTCACTTGCCCAAATTATAATCAGAATCGTGCACGGGCCTCTTTTTGCCAGGCACCCGGCCTGGTTTTGGGGGGCGGCTCCGAAAAATCATCGTAGCTCAGACTGAAGCTGAATGTTAGCTTCCACACATGTTGTGTTTAAAAAATAACAAACTTCTCTTTGTTTACCTATTTACCGAGCGGTCACATCGTGCCATGAAGTGATTTCAGTCCACCAATGCAACCTATTAAAGCTATCGCCAAGTTATATGTAGACCTGCATGATTTGATGCAAATGTACCTAACTAAATGTCAGAGGTAGTAGCAAAGATGTATTTTTTAACTTTCAAGTTTCTTGTAGCTCTAACGGAATAATCACAATCGCGTTTCTAGTAGGGTTGTCAATAACGATACTGGATTTTCTAACTTCGACACTATTCCTGGAAAAATATCGATATTCTATACCATTTTCGATATCAGGGGAAATGTTTTTTTCAAGAAAGAACATACCCAAAGTAAATAGAGTATATCTCCACAACTGCAAGGGCGATAATGTCATCTTTGTGCCCAAATAAAGATTGTTGTGCAAGTGAAATATTCAATGGGGATAATACTTGGTTAAAGTGAATAAAGCCATGGAACACAGCATAAGTGGAAGATAACATTTCCACCTGAAATAATTATCAGTATCAGTTGGTCGTTATCAGTTGGGAGCGCTGTCTTACTATGAGACACAAATAAAGGTAGATATCTTACAATTTTGACACTTGACACCTCTATTTAAAGTTCAGGGCAAATATAATCGAATGCACCAAGCCAAACACTCGCAAATAAATATATGGCCACTAGATTGCGCTGAAGAATATGTTTTCTGACTGAAGGCAATTTACCTATTTCCTAAGAAACCTTCTCTTATTCATTGATTGAAAAAAACATGTTTAGTTGCAACATTTGGCCCAGACACTGGATAATCTGTTTATGGTGGTTTTATTCGATCAGAATCAACTTTGTGGACAAAAATCACAAAGGTGATACTTAATTTTTGGTTTTTAAAAGAAAAGGGGACGTTTTATTCTTAAGTTGTTATTTGCGAGTTTTAGTCACAGAATGATATGGTTTGGACTGATGGAATAAGTGGAGGCTCAGCTTTCATGTAATATATAGGTAGTTTGTGAGGGTCCAATTTCGTGAAAAAGATCGCTATTGTTGTGCATGTGCACAGTTATGAAACCCAAAACGTTGTTCTTGCATATGACTTTCCTTGATAATTTGCCTCAATCCAAAGTACTTCCAAACTGCACTCCTCCATCACTACTCCATTTTCCTTTTACCTAAACCGTTCGCGGAGGCGCTGCACTTGAGATGCTGGCTGTGTTGGCTAACCTTTAGTGAATCACTGCCAGAGACCGCACTGTGAGTGAGTGACAGAAGGCGGGGCTATATTCGCACTGAAGCGATGCGTGTCTGTAAAGTGTTAACTCGCTTTCCGAGAGAAGAGAAGACAGCGCGCTGATCAATTGCAAATACTTCTATTTTGTGTGATTTTGCGGAACAAAAGGTTATTCTGCAGTTTCTAAAAACATTTGAATAAATAGCTTTTATATTAACATCCACCCAAAATCCACTTGCCCATTCGGGCAACCAGAAAAAATCTCAACTTGCCTAAACATTTTTTTTACTTGCCCCGGGCAAGCGGGCAACCGTTAGTGTCATTGGCTGAATAAGTAAACTCTACTCAGACTCTATTCACCACTATTTGATTGTTGAAGAATCCGCAATGCTAAATTCTAGTCCCTGGTATCTTCATCAACCATGTTGTCCCTCAACCACTCACGGCTCATGACCTGCTACCCACAGGAACACCGACAGACCCACGGCAACACCAGGGAACCTCTGCTGGAGAACATCACCAGCGAGTACGACCTGGAGCTCTTCAGGAAGGCCCAGGCCAGGGCGTCGGAGGACCTGGTAATAGGCCAGCGCCTTTCTGAACCATTGCTGCAACTGTTCAGTCGTTGAAACGCTCACGGTGGATTCAGATACATTTCATTGATGAGCTGGTTTGGTAGACTGTAGACACCACTTGTTGAGCCCTGGTGTGCATATGGGGTCGCAGGAGTAGCTGACATAAGCTGTAGCTATTTGATGATCCATTTGAGCAAACCGTTCATTCTTTGTAGACTTCCCAAAACACCTTTTGGCAGACGGGCATTTTATTTATGTAACCCATGAGGTGAATGGCCGCAGTTGCCTACTAGGGATGCCCCAATAGGAAATATACTCACCAATACCAATAATCACGAGCTATAGACTGATACATACCACAGGTGTATTTGACTGACACCGTTGTGCTCCTCCTCTGGGCTGCTCCCCACAGGAGAAGCTCCGCATCCAGGGTCAGATCACGGAGGGCAGCAACATGATCAAGACCATCCTGTTCGGGCGCTACGAGCTGGACACCTGGTACCACTCGCCCTACCCCGAGGAGTACGCCCGGCTCGGACGCCTGTACGTCTGCGAGTTCTGCCTCAAGTACATGAAGAGCCAGACCATCCTCAGACGACACATGGTGAGACACCCCACCCCCCAGATCATCCACTACCCCCGGACACACATTTGATTCATTTATTTGGAATGATCAATGCTACAACACCATAGCATCCAAATATTAATAAAGAGCCTATTATGTCTTAAACAACAACTCAAACTCTGTGCAAGTATTTACAACCAAGTGAATCAGTAGATAAATATATATTTATATTCAGGGGTAGATGACAGCGCCTTCTCCATGTATGCACACTGCCAAGGATTGCTGACACAGAGCAGTATTTGGCTATTTGCTGATTTCTTCTTATTAAGTCCAGCAATTTGCAATCCTCTAGCACAGAGTCTACGAACATGTCCAAGGCTGCCATAAATGAGTACAACAAGTTTTGTGCTGTAACCACCTACTGTCAGAGCATGAATTAATGGCTGGTATTCAACAAAAAAAATCGGAGAAACACAGGTACATATACATGTCACACAGCAACCCACTTCCAGAATCACAATGGTTTTTAAAAGATCATCAACAACAATCTCAGCAGTATTTGGAGAGTCTCGAAGAACAGGTTCCAATGAATGTTATCATTCTAATGTGTGAACCAGTTATGTTGCATATATTTTTTTGTATGTATTGTGCTTAGTCCATATACTTAGTGTGAGGATTAGTAGTTCATTCGCTGTAATATCCGCTGCTGTAGTGTTTGTAGTGTGTAGGTCCTCTGCTCCGCCGCTTCCCTTGGTCCTCGGGATGCCCTGATTAATCGTTGACGTGTGTTCCCAGGCCAAGTGTGTGTGGAAGCATCCTCCCGGGGACGAGGTCTACAGAAAAGGCGCCATATCCGTGTTTGAGGTTGACGGCAAAAAGAACAAGGTAGGCCGCCATGTTGCCTCAGCTATGTTTGACTCCATTGACACCGTGGACCTGGGCCCTGTTGACGCATTGCCCCTGGGCCAAGGAAACCTGCCAATAGCTGTGTTTACTACTTTATTGATCTGAGAAGGATGACCTTTATACTGAGGCCTTAACGACCTAAAAATGAATAAGGATCTGTGTGGCCTAACGTGTTGGATAAATCCAAGGTGGACCTTGATGTAAATAACATAAACTGTATTCCATGGCTCATGACTTAGAGTTTTTACTCTGCTGGTACTTGCATATCATTTGGTGGGAGCCCTTTTTCACAGCTTTGTTGCATGTTGGCATCACATACCATCTGTATGTGTACATTGATCTCATTTGAAAAGGTGAACTCACTTGAAACTAATTGTAAAATGTTTTTGTGCATTTGTTGTCATTTTCTATTTGCTACCAGTTCCTCCAAATCTCTTCCCTCACTCCTAAACTCTTTGCACTCCTCCTCTTACTCCATTATCAAAATGCTGTCTTATTATTATTAACCTACTATTAATAACTGGTTGTAAACTGCTGTAACGATTTTAGTTTTTCCGTCATCCAGAATAGGGAGTGTGTTTTTACTTTGTATTCCTTTAAATAGCGCTAGTCCTGTGTTACAATTTCCGCATAGGTTCAAAGCCGTGTGTCTTCATTAGAACTTAAGTGGTTCGTGTTTCCAATAATTGCGATTCCACTGCTGCCGTACAGCCGTGCTGTAACTTCAAGCACTGCTCAAAACCTTGGCGCTCATCGCTGCGCCATCATTACTACCTTTTATATTACACGAAGAGCAAGACCGCAAGTTGAGTCTTCCAGCCCGTGTTGTTCTATCTAGGCCGTGATGCTGCTCGACGTGGAGATGCTTGGCTCGTCTGATTTGCATTGAACTTCTGTCGTAACCGTAGCACTCAGTCAAATGCTGTGGGGACTAAGCAAAGTGACTTTCAGGTCCGCTCACTGTCTATCTTTCACTTCATTTCCCCACCTCCCCTTGATTTGCCATTGGACCGCTGGATCAGAAATTATGTTGGACTCGCTGGTTGGAAGTTATGTGTTGTCCCCCGATCTACTGCCAGAACCTGTCTGCCAGTGTCTCCTGTCTGAGCTGTTCCTGGACCACAAGACCAGAGAGCCCTACTAAGTGTTAGTAAATGTGTGGTTCCCAGATCTACTGCCAGAACCTGTGTCTCCTGTCTGAGCTCTTCCTGGACCACAAGACCAGAGAGCCCTATTCAGTTTAACTGAATGATGTGTGGTTCCCCAGATCTACTGCCAGAACCTCTGTCTCCTGGCCAAGCTGTTCCTGGACCACAAGACGCTGTACTACGACGTGGAGCCCTTCCTCTTCTACGTCATGACCGAGGCAGACAACACCGGCTGCCACCTGGTCGGCTACTTCTCCAAGGTAACTAGCTCCCACATAACATGGCGCACCATGCTTGGGCGTGCATCTACATAATGGCCATTCCTAAAAGGGCCCCAAGTGTGTCTATTTATGTCCCAAGTGCGAGACAAGGCTATAACCTCCCTTCATTGAAAACAATTCATCATTCTTTCGCCGTGCAACATAGTTCCTCAAGACAGCAAAATATATTGGCGGGGCAATATTAATAAAAATGAATTGTCTTGCTATACAGGTGATTATTTTACAATGGCTTGGAGCCAGGCAGAATCAAGAACCGGAACTATCCATTTTATAATTTGTTATAATATATTAAGCATTCGTGTCACTGTAAATGGACCCAAGCCCTTATATTTATACATATTCTTTCTACATACCTTAAAGACAGACAGGAAGTTGGGTTTATTATAGAGAATGGCACGTACAACAGGACTACTGGTTCACAGTATCTCCTTTGGGATTAGCACACGAGCATGTTGAGGAAGCAAGACGCCCTGAATCAGGACCTTTTAAACTAATGATTGATTTTATGGTGGAAAAAAATGTTTGTGTTCTTTTGCTGCAGGAGAAAAACTCCTTCCTGAACTACAACGTGTCCTGCATCCTGACCATGCCGCAGTACATGAGGCAGGGCTTCGGCAAGATGCTCATTGACTTCAGTACGTGAACCTCCTCACCAGGCTCCCCCTCAGCGGGGGGGCTACGTTTCACCAAACCGTCGGGAGATGTGTGATGTGACGGTGATGCTCTCTCTCCCACAGGCTACCTGCTGTCCAAAGTGGAGGAGAAGGTAGGGTCCCCGGAGAGGCCGCTGTCGGACCTGGGCCTCATCAGCTACCGTAGTTACTGGAAGGAGGTCTTGCTCAGATACATGTGCAACTTCCAGGGCAAAGAGATCTCAATCAAGGGTAGGTCCCAGATGGAGTCAGGCCCCAGTGTGGATGAAGAACTTCATCCACACTTTCATCCATAGAATATCTAATGAAACAGGAAACGAGGCTTAACTCTGTTTCTGATTGCCTTCCCTGGCTCTGTGCCATTCTACTTTAACAGTAGGACTGCTGTCTCTAAGATTTAAGGCCACCCAACATCGTGAGAATGTATACTTCTGTCTTTTCTGTGTGTATCTATATTACAGCCTCAGTGTTTTGACTGACATTTTAAGTTTGTCCAAGTTCAACGTTTTTTAGCCACCAAATCAAATGCGCCATAACTCAACATACAAGGGTTGTTCTTTTTGTTGTGTGCTTTGCAGAGATCAGCCAGGAAACAGCTGTGAACCCAGTGGATATCGTCAGTACCCTGCAGTCCCTCCAGATGCTCAAGTACTGGAAAGGGAAGCACCTGGTGTTAAAGAGACAGGTAACGACACAAAGAAGTGGAACAGAAACGCACACTGCTCTGCCTGATTCCATCGTGTGTGTGTGTGTGTGTGTGTGTTAGGAATGCGCGATATAAACGATAAAAAAATGGCGATAGAGATTTTAGTTTTATTGCTCTATCGCGATTATGTATGTTTGACGCGATCTATCCATGACCCGCGAAATATAAAGAGCCACGAGCTGCAACCGTCTGCAACGCATCGTCCGCGACCCGCGAAATTTAGCCACGAGCTGCAACCGGCTGCAACCGGCTGCAACGCATCATCCGCGACCCGCGAAATTTAAAGACCCACGAGCTGCAACCGGCTGCAACGCATCATCCGCGACCCAGCAAAATGTAAAGAGCCATGAGCTGCAACCGGCTTCAACGCATCATCGTCATCTAAGTAAATATGGCTGAAAGCGAAACGGAGGAGCTGGTGATTGCGCTCATTTCATGTTCATTTCAAAATTGTATGCTTTCATTTTGCACTATTATGTTTTAAAAGTATCTTTGCACACACTTGGAAGATTTCTCTTTATTTAAAATAGCCATGCCTAATACTGGACGTATTTCCCTGAATCACAGTATCCGTTCCTTTATTAACAAGACACCACCAGTTTTAATTTCATTAAGAGAAGTATACGTCATTACGCAGAAGATTTTTTTCTTTGTTAAAGTCTCTGCAGCTACAACATTATGTTCTATGATTACAGTTTTGCACAATAAATGTTCTCAAAACGACATACTAAGTTTCTTTTGTTTTATACATTTAGCAGTTTGGCTTTCCTTAGAGTCTATGTAACCTGTTCTGAAATGGTTCTATTATGATTTATATATCGTGATATATATCGTTATCGCAATAGGTTGCAATGTATATCGCAATATGGATTTTAGGCCATATCGCCCATCCCTAGTGCGTGCGTGCGTGCGTGCGTGCGCCCGTGCGCGCGCGCGCATTTAGCCCAGTTTGATTTAATTGAGGATAAATACATTTTATCCTCACACTAACTCACTAATGTATTAAAGGTACAGTGAGTGAAGCTTGCTTTGTTCATGTAAAGACACCTCTCAATCACACTCTTTTTGCGCCACTTCCCAGGACCTGATAGACGAATGGAAAGCCAAGGAGACGAAGCGAGGCAATAGCAACAAAACCATCGACCCCGGCTCGTTAAAATGGACGCCGCCCAAAGGGACATGATTGGCAGCATCCTTCCCAACGGCTCCCTCTCTCTCGCCAGGCTATCGAATAAACTGAACCTGCACCAGCCACAGAGTAGCCTTCCACCACAAGCTATCAATGAAGATCAGTGGGTCTGTTTTGTTTCTCTTTGTGATTTTTAAAACCCCAGTTATTTTCAACTGTTGCTTTCTCATACGTGTAATGGATTTTTATCCTCCCTAATTTTCAGCAGCTATTTATGTTTCAAGGGCCACGTTGCTTTGCCTTATTTTGGATTAATGACGACAAACGTATTGTTAAACACTACGTTTTCGGAAGAAAAAAAATTATGTTGTCTCTGGAAATGCAGTAATTTTGGCGAAAAACATGAATGTCTTTTGTATTTTGTATTGGAGTTTGAATAGTCCTGTATGCTGGATGTCACGAATTGAAAACAAGAAATACAGTCGTTAGTTTGTCAGCATTCAGTTGCTTTTACATTTTTATTTCTTTTGAGAAGAGGGGAGGATAATTACTTTCCTTTGCATTGGTCAACAACACTGCTGTTGGTATGAACTTTAAAAGTGTAACACAGTGTGTTTTGGCAAGGATATGAAGTTTTTTGTATTTTGTCCTTTCAGTTGGTATACAATTGTACAGTTCATGTCGTGTAAGTTCATTTTTCTAGCCGTAGTGATAGTGGGGTCCGTCTGACCCGGTCCTCTCTTGCCAATCTGCCAAATAAAAGCAACAGAATAATTTTAGTAATTACGTACATAAATATGAAATAGTTTTGTTTTTTTAAATGACTTTTTGGAAAGTCAATCTGACCACTGAAGGCCAGTGTCACAAACGGAAAAGAAACCACAGTCTCAGGTGTTGGGGCTGGCAGGACACTCACCGGCTCATGGGACTCCTTGGACACAGCCGATGGCCCGCGATGCCCCCGGGAGGATTTGAGTCAAGGATTCTGCAACAAGCCAAAAAAAACTCCTTTGAACAGACCCACCACGATTCTTCAGGAAAAATTAATCGTTTTTTAAGCTTGGTTGTAGCATAGAACATCATGCATCTATCAATAAAGTTGCCTTGAGAATCGAAGCGTTGTGTGTCTTACCTCCGCTGGTGATGCTTCTCCCCATCAGGCCCACAAACATCTCTCCTTTGTTGCCTGGAAGGCCCGGAAAACAATGCGGTTTCATTGGTTTTATCATTTTACCAGTCATTTTATGAAGACTGAAACATTTTCCGAATTTTCTTTGACATTTATTATTGTTATTGAATGATACAAATTAAAGTATTACATTTCTACTTACGTCGTCTGTTCATTTGTATCGGCTGCCTTGAACCTGTGGCACAGAAATCTAACTGAGGTTTATGTAAATATGATCTTCATTGGAATATGAAAATGTATTTGATTTGCAAATATATCTAGTATTGTACTGTAATTATAAATTGGTTCTGCTCAGATAATCTATACTATCATTACCAAGGGATTAATATTACCACTGCAATGTAATCAAGCGATTGCTTTCAACTACAATTTTATAATGTTCATTTATTTACCCAAAACTAATATATTCAATTGTTACCCAATTATTTTGATATTATTGATGTACTTCATTGGTCCCATTGCCGGATGAATGAATGAATCAGTAGTAGTGGTGGTTACCTGAGCGCTTCCCCATCAGCCCGTAGAAGCGCAAAGCTTTGGATCTTTTCATCATGTCTGCCATTTTACTGACTGCAGCGCTGTCCAGGCTCTCGTCCTGCTCCAACAAATAACGGTCCATTAAATACCAAAATGGACATTTATAAAACAAGAAACAATTGAACTTTAACTGGAATTGTCATGGGAATTGAAATGTATTGTTAATTTAAGAAAAAAAAGCCATTCATTCATTTAAATTATATTCTTCTTAATTTATATTATACAAATGATCGATCCCTCAGATTGTTTTATCCTCCTGTTTCAATGTTTGATCTGGCCAATATTCAAAAGAAATGCAGGCGGAAATATATTCTTTTAAGTAAAGAAGTCAATAAAATAATAAAGTAAATAAATAAAAAGTATTTACCTGCCAGTTGTCTGGTGTCCTTGTCTCAGAATTCACATTAAAAGGAAATCCGTGGTAGATTTCCAACAATGCAAAGAACACCAGGACTGCCACCAGGGACCTCCAATTATCCATTGAAATGTTTTGTCCGTCTGAGTGTGTCTGTCTAACTATATATTGCCTATCTGTGTCTTAATTCAAATTCTATGTGGGTTTTCAAAGTATTTTCATCGAGGTCCTCATGTGAATTTGTCTTGCGTGTTCCCTCCAGTCATGTAGGATGCATCTAGCCGATGGCAGTTTCTTTTATACCTCTGGCTATCCCACCAGACCCCTCCCATCCCATTCTAGCGTGGTCAGATTATTACGCACGATAACCTACTATAACCCATGTATTACTCAAAAGAGACCATATAAATTCACTTTACTCATCAACTGCAACTTCTGCTGCAGACAAATAGCCATAAATGACCTGCACCAGACCAATTCTGTTTGAGGAATAGCAATAATATTTACAGTTGTCTCAGTCCGTCTCAACCATTTGATTAACAGCCAAGAACAATTGAGCCTCTTAATGAATGTGGCTGCTCAGGTCTTTCATGGGGCTATCTGTAAAAGCAATAAGGTGGACTCCACGGATAAGCATAGGCTGAGCCCCAGACGATGGATGGGTGTGTAAACATTTACCTGTGTCATTGTACTGATGTCATTTGTTTGCTATCGGATAAACAATTGGTCATTTCAAAGTACCACTCTTCCTAGCACACACACACACACGCACACACACACACACACACACACACCACACGCACACACACACACCACACACACACACACACACACACACACACACACACACACACACACACACACACACACACACACACACACACACACACCACACACATCCCACACATCCCACACTGACATTATTGGTTATCTCAAAGTACCTCCTAACACACACACACAGACACACACAGCGCCCAGTCCTCGTCATGGCTCGCGTCCCGCTGCTGTGAGCGTAGTCCTTTTTGATACGGGTGTGGAGGACAGGACCGCAGCACCACCGCCTGTCTTTGAACAAGCCTTTGAGCAGCCCGCCAGGCGCCTGCAACTTGCAGTGAGGTCAGGGCTTCACAGCTTAGCCAATTGACTCGATTGAACTGCACAAACATACTTAAGGACAGGGCCATGCCCCTGGGTTAGGGCAGAAGCATTGCTTTGGATCATTTCCGTTACAATGTCAAGGGAAATTGAAGTGAAAAAGATCACTAGGTATAATAGTATTAGATATTATTTTGTAGTACATCGTGTGTGTGTGTGTGTGCGTTTGTGTGTGTGTACGTGTGGGTGTGTGTTTGTGTGTGTGTGTGTGTGTGTGTGTGTGTGTGTGTGTGTGTGTGTGTGTGTGTGTGTGTGTGTGTGTGTGTGTGTGTGTGTGCGAAAAGATCAAGCAAAAGTACAAATACATGCTGTTATTCTTTTTATATCTCATACCGATGATGCAGTTCTGCAGATATGATGTCAATGCATTTGCTATCGGGGTTGAATGGGTGAGAGAAGATGATACTTTAATGGAAAAACATGAAAAGTTATTATTTACAAAACTTAGTTGATCACAAGCACGATTTAATTAGCATGGCCTCATTCCGAATCCTTAGGTTGGTGTTCCATTAAACGTATGGGCAGTTTGACCAAAGTTCAACAGACCCCTTCTGCGGGCAATTATGCCCTCGTAGAAATGTGTCTATGATCCTTACCCAGCAATTTAAATGCTCTGTTTATATTAAAAGATTACCCCCCCTAAAACACTCTAGCTTTAGAAGATTCTCGAGAGGCAATTACTCGTCAATCGCTGTGTGTTAAGGACCCCCCTCTTGAAATCAGGGGCGAACACACATCCACATGCTTTGATCCCCAATGCAGGTGCTTCCAAGAGCAAGGGAAGCTTGCGACCAATTTGTTTTTAGCCATGAAAAGCAATTACCCCCCCCTAACAGCTACTCTGGTGTTCCGAGCGCAGCCTGCCCCACTGCTGATGTGGAGAGGCAGGAGAACACACAACTGGGTTTTGCATATGAAAAGGATCAGCTACAAAGCCTCCCCCCCTCACCACCACCACCACCATCACCCCCCTGTAATGACAGCAGCATCATCTGTGTATCCATGTTACGCATGTGGGTGGCTGCGGTGGTGGTCCTTTTACAGAAATACATGCGTTCCACGCTCGGTGATTCACCGCACGTGTTGATTGTTTTTATTGTGGTTGGTCATCCATTGGAGCTTCAAAGATGGGGCTGAGCTGTTCTGATGTGTCCAGGTACCCATATCAGCGGGCATGGAGCTTTCAGTTCATGGGTTTATGAAGGCATAGATTATGGCCGAGGGGTCGGCGTCTTCAGGTGAAAGGACTTGACTGTTCCCCAACATACTATTGAAGCAATCTCCTCACCAAATGACTAATACTTTGTCATATTGAGTCATTAAGCAGACGCTTCTATCCAGAGTCACATTCAGTCGTTGATTTTGTCATTGTTATGAGAAGTAGATGGAGGATAAGACGTTTTCTTCAATGATCCCTACTAGTTGACCTTATTAGGGGATTAATCCTGGAACCTTTGTCGGTCTAGTGCGTACCGGTGGGATATAGTCTAGTGTATCAGGTGCATCGCGAGGAATCCTTGACCGCTGCCTCTGAAAGCAGCCAATCAGTCGTCTTCTATGGGTAGATTCCACTATGGAGGTCTAAATGAGTGTGTGTGGAACCTTTGTCGGTCTAGTGCGTACCGGTGGGATATAGTCTAGTGTATCAGGTGCATCGCGAGGAATCCTTGACCGCTGCCTCTGAAAGCAGCCAATCAGTCGTCTTCTATGGGTAGATTCCACTATGGAGGTCTAAATGAGTGTGTGAGTGTCCTTGTTCCTCGCTTCAGGTCTCTCGACTCTGGTCTCTCTACTCAGGGTGTGCTTTCCGCCTCTCTATACCTTTTCCCACATGAGTACCCATTTCTCTGACCATGTCGTGATGTGGGCGAGCTCAGAAATTGAGGCAAATCTAGAAATTGGCAATTTCCTCAGAGGCAATTTCTATTCTCATAGATGTGGGGACTGGATGTTCCCATTGTGAGTGGCTCTTTTGATATGTTGACCGGAATGGAGTCTCCACTTGATGCACCAGTTTGTGTGTGTGTGTGTGTGTGTGTGTATGTGTGTGTGTGTGTGTGTGTGTGTGCGTGTGTGCGTGCGTGCGTGCGTGCGTGCGTGCGTGCGTGCGTGCGTGCGTGCGTGCGTGTCAGGGTGTATGTCTGTTGGTTGAAATGATGTGGAAAATATCTCTAATATGTCAAAATGCTAAATTGTCATATTTTATTTGGCTTTGCTTTTAATGCTTCCTAACATTTCCTTGCAAATGCTAGGCCTACAGGTATTGATAATAAACAAAAATATGACTATATATATATATATACTGTATATATGTATAGTATTCATTTATGCACATATCGTAACTGTAACACCATAATAGCAACTCATATTGTCTGACTCATATCACTAACAGAATAGCTTTATTCTGTTTCATACTTCCTTCTTTTCCCATGGAAACCCTAACCGTGAACGTGAGCCACACAGGGGCAACACCTTAGTAATGAGCTAGAATCCCTCACTCCTTCTTCTCTCCGAGTCGTCATGACTCCAGGGCTAGGGAACACTGGCCTGGTGTGTTGCTGTTGACAAATGCTGTGATACCCAAAAGTTTAAAGGCTGCTTAAGAACACCACTACAGTCGGATGGAGCCTGGTTTCAACAAGTCTAGCAGGGCGGGAATGATAGGTTGGCAGGGATGGATCAAGCCGTCTCGTCTGTGTTACGTAATCCTCAGATCCGTTTTAACAGGGAGCTTCCGGAATAAGTTTGATGAAGTCAGGGTTTGAGAGGTAAAACATATAGTCGACGTTTGTGTGAATTAATCGGAAGCGAAATATATCGTATAGTGATTTAAATGGTGCAATGTTTGTATGTTTCGTATTGGCAATGTTGTGGCAGAAATCTTGTGACCGTTACATTTATTTACCATAGTTGTAGTCCATTGTAGTCCCGAACTTGTGGGTCATTAATTCCTCCCCTATTTACTCGTCAATTGAAATCTCAAAGACGACGCCTCAGGCCTGTTTTCAATCACAGCAGAAAGATGAAATAATTAGTAGGCTAAAGTAAAAGAATATGTGATTTGTAGCTAAATCAAAGTTAATATGAGACCCTTAAGTAGGCT
>NC_044065.1:14015298-14020298 GCF_902167405.1 Gadus morhua
GTCAAGAAGTTCTATCCGAAGGCCTTGTTCGTGTCATGGTTGTACTGGCATTAAAAACAGAATAATAATGAAGTGCGTTGTGAGCTCATCCAATGGCACTTTGTTGTTTCACCACATTCTAACCTCGACTTTCTGTTCATTCAATGCCAATTACCAGATAGCAGTTCACCGAACATTTCTCTGGGCTATTTAACATTGTGCCATTATCTGTCTTTCGCTCTGTCTGTCTATCACTCTCTTTTTCTCTGTATGTCTGTATGCTAGTCTGTTTCTCTCTCTGTGTTTGTCTCTCTGTCACTCTCTCCTTCTCCATCTGTCCATCCATCTGCCTATTTCTTGGTCTTTCCCTCCATCTGTCTGTCTGTCTCTCCATCTCTGGCTGACAGTGTTATTTTATCTCTCTCTTTCTCTATTGCTATGTTTGTGCATCTCTCTCTCATTCTCTCTCTTCAGCTCTGTTTATCTGTCTCTCTCTCTCTCCATCTCTCTGGCTATGTTTGTGTATCTCTCTCTCTCTCCAGCTCTGTGTGTATGTCTCTCTCTCCATCGCTCTATGTATCTCTCTCTCTCTCTCTCTCTCTCTCTCTCTCTCTCTCTCTCTCTCTCTCTCTCTCTCTCTCTCTCTCTCTCTCTCTCTCTCTCTCTCTCTCTCTCTCTCTCTCTCTCCATCTCTGTATGTATGTCTCTCTCTCTCTCTCTCTCTCTCTCTCTCTCTCTCTCTCTCTCTCTCCAGCTCTGTGTGTATGTCTCTCTCTCTCCATCACTCTGGCTCTGTGTGAATATATCTCTCTCTCTCTCCAGCTCTGTGCGTATGTCTCTCTCTCTCTCTCTCTCTCTCTCTCTCTCTCTCTCTCTCTCTCTCTCTCTCTCTCTCTCTCTCTCTCTCTCTCTCTCTCTCTCTCTCTCTCTCTCTCTCCGGGTATGTCCCTTTCTCTCCATCACCCTGGCTGTGTGTGTATGTGTATCTCTCTCCATCTCTGTGGGTATGTCCCTCTCTCTCCATCTCTGTGGGTATGTCCCTCTCTCTCCTTCACCCTGGCTGTGTGTGTGTGTGTATCTCTCTCCATCTCTGTGGGTATGTCCCTCTCTCTCCTTCACCCTGGCTGTGTGTGTGTGTGTATCTCTCTCCATCTCTGTGGGTATGTCCCTCTCTCTCCATTCCTCTGGCTCTGTGTGTGTGTGTGTGTATCTCTCTCTCTCCAGCTCTGTGTGAGCGTCTCTCTCCCTTCGATCTCCTCCCTGCGTGTCTGTACAAGGCGCCGCCTCCAGTGGAAGAGGCAGACGTGAGAACCGGCAGTTCCTCGGGCGTCGCTCACCAGCGCCTTGCCATGGACGCCGTTTGCCTGGATTTAGACTTTATTTGCAATGTACCAACATCCTGTGGCTGTCTCTACTGTACAGACAAACACACGCTCACACACACACACATTCACACACACAGAAGCTCCCGCACACCAAACGCATACACGGTTGTCGAGGAGTTGTTTGTGTGGTGCGTGACACCACCTTCCATGCAAAATATTGAAAATAAGCTGGCAAAGAAAAAAATAGGAAGAAAAATATAGACGACTTAAAAAAGGCGAAGTGTGAACAATGACTACCCGAAAAAAAAGGACAACTGACAACAGGAACGGTGTGAAATGAGCAAACAATAAGCGATGTCCATTCAGCAGAGGGCTTAAGCAGTTCCCTGTTCCAGGAACAGTCGCATGGCTTCATTCAAATAAAATGGCGTTGCTATGGTTACTATGGGCTCGGTGTTACTGCAAGTGTTTGGAGTGAAGACATTGGCTTGTGTCATGCCTGGTCCGTCTCAAATAAGTTGACATAAAATGTAGGCCTTTTGAAAGCCAAAGTTGACCCTTCTCAGGTTCTTAAAAAAACATCACCGGCAAACACACAAAAAGCAAAGCATATTTGTACAGTATCAATATGTATTTGAATCTTTTTATTTATTTATTTATTTATTTATTTATATAGTGAGTAAAGTAGCTGTGCTCAGCGTGGTTGGACCAAGCATTGTGTACAAGTTGGAAGACTGAGATTACTGTGGAAGCAGACAGGATGGGCTCACACTAAAACCATCAAACAAAACTCATGAAGTCTGCTGGAGGTATGGGGAGAGAGAGCTTCCGTTCAGGGGGAAGACACACACACACACACACACACACACTTACACACACACACACACACACACACACACACACACACACACACACACACACACACACACACATACACACTTATGGCCCCCGATGGAACATCAATCTATACCTCCGTTCTTATTCTTAAAAACATAAAATCCACTCATGACAAGGTGAGGGGACTTTTCCAAAGGCGATTCATCAAAGTAGGGGGGTGCGAAAAGATCCAAAGCCATTCTCCTAGAGCACAGTAAACTCTTTTATGTTCTACCTGGATCGGTGCGGTGACTGTTTGAAGACTTCTTTCAGTTCAGTGTTCCTGGTGAGAAGTTTCCCATCAAGAGTCTAACCCTAACCCTATAGCTCCTAATACCTGTTTCTACATTTTCTGCAAAGAAAAAAACAAACTTTGTGTATGTTTGCACATGTGTGTTTGTATTTGTGTGTGTCTTCAAGCCTATCCCCTACTAATGTATAGCGTAGTGTGCAGGGTTAATATGCGTGTGTTACCATTTTTCTAAAGTCATAGCAAGCAACACCACACAACAAGAGAACACTGCTTTGATTTGGGTTTCCTGTTCTTTCGAGAGCCCCTGCATCATTCTTCGTCATCTTCACCATCACCATCACCTTCGCCCTCGCCATCATCGTTGCGGACTAATGTTGTATTTCAGCCGTTACGAGTGCCAGAACGTCAGCCAGGGAGAGAGCAGATTACAGGGTGAAGTTGACTATTACAGACGCCATTAGTGAGACAAGGTGTAATTATGTCTCTCGGTGTCGGGTGAGATGTTAGAGAAAGAGATAGAAAGAGCGAGGGGGAGAAAATGAGTGATAGAAACATCTTGTGTCATCCGCTACGAGCAGATGCAAGATCTCACTGCTTGAGGAACAACGGAAAACACACAACGAGGCCGTGTTTACACATTGTGCGCACAGCAATGTCTTAGTCATGGAGAATCAGTCATTGGTTGTCACTTGTTGTCCCTGCTTCTGTTTATTCCCTCCTGAAGCCTAGGCCCCGGGCTGCCATTCTTTCTCAGGCCAGGAGTGAGCGTGACACAATAATAACAGTGTCAGGTACGAGGGTTTTGTCATTTGTTAGCTCCATCTGCGTCCACGCTGTTGTTCAGAGCGGAATTAAGTGTACTGTGTACTGAGTGGAATGTTTCTCTCTCTCTCTTCTATTTGCTTTCACTTTCAGATACCAGAAAAAAAACAGAAACGCTGCAGACCAATGTTCCGCTCCAGTATCGAGTGTGTTAAAGGCATCAAGACCTTATGCCCACAAATGTGAATGAGCACATACATCCCCCCCCCCCCAGCCCCAACCCGACCCCCCTATTCCCCATCCCCTAGTCCCCCACTCCCGACTCCCCCTTCCCCACCTCTCGGCCTTTCTTGTTGGCGTTCCTTTTTTTCCATGGCCTCCGTACTGCTGAGAGTGCGTTTCCTCGAAGCCACAATGTATTTTGAAGCGAGGACGAGGGGAGGCTGTGGGTCCGCGGGCCGGGACAGAACTCCCAGTGTTGCGCTGCAGCGCGGCTTGGGCTTGGCACGGCTCACACACCAGAGAGGTCCGGCCAGCCGCAGCCAATATATATATACGTGTGTGTTGCTCTGTGTGTGTGTGTGTGTGTGTGTGTGTGGGTGTCTGTGTGTGCAGCCGGGTGTCTTTTGTGTATTTTGTATGTCTGCATTATGTGTTCCTGCTGTGTGTGTGTGTGTGTGTGTGTGTGTGTGTGTGTGTGTGTGTGTGTGTGTGTGTGTGTGTGTGTGTGTGTGTGTGTGTGTGTGTGTGTATGTAAGTATGTATGACCTTGTGTGGGTTTTTGTGTTATTGTGTCAGTGTGTCTGCACTGTGTGTATACCGCGTGGGATCGTGTGGGTGTGAGGGTGTGTGTTTGTGAGATTTCTGGGGCTATTGTGTCAGTGTGTCTATATCGTGTGTCTCTTGCATGTGTGCATTGCGCTAGAATGTAAATAATCCCTCCCTCCCCGCCCATAAAATGTATGTAGAAATAGACTCGCACGGTTCATTTGTGAACGCCTGGCGCAACGCAAACACCGCCTCGGCGTGGGTCTATGCATTCTGCTGCCTCCACCCGGGTTTTACGGGTTTTTCAGTTTGTGTTAATGAACCATCGCAGCTCCCCCCCCCCCATCGTCTTCCTTCCCAGTGGTACAGTCTGCTTCTTACTAGGCATGGAGGGGAGCCCAACTGTGCCGGACTCGGAGGCAGACTAAACGGGGGAGAATCTTCCTAAATTAGTTCCACACCTTTGGTCGACGGCGTTTAGCTCATTAAGGCATGACAAAAATGAAGTAGATGACCAGTGATGACCAGTGATGCAGACGACTCCTTCGATTTACGCCGCAGCTTTCAGGAAGCACTCCTATATCCACTGTGGACGTTCTGACAGGGGTGTGGAATATCCTATAGGAAACCGTGGCGCACAACAGGCCTACAGCAGTGCTTTGTGAGGCCAAAACAAATAACCAGTGGGGGCAGGAAGTGTTGGTGCCGTGCATCAAAGCCTCACACTTGATTAACACATATGGAGATGACAATAATTTTCCGGGCTCCTCTGAGCCTGTCAGTGGAAAGCCATCCGTCTGTCGTCAGGCCCCGGTCGGAGTATCCTCCCGAGGTCTCGGAGTCTGGAGGACACAACACGTGAAAACCACAGCGAATATAAATAAATGGCAGCGTCTCTCTCTTTCTCACTGTCTCTGTCTGGGTGTCTCTCTCTCTCTCCCTAACTCTGTCTCTCTCGGTCTCTCTGTCTCTCTGTCACTCTCTCTCTATCACTCTCTTTCTCTCTCTCTCTCTCTCTCTCTCTCTCTCTCTCTCTC
>NC_044065.1:14030298-14047798 GCF_902167405.1 Gadus morhua
GCGTGTACACACACACACACACACACACACACACACACACACACACACACACACACACACACACACACACACACACACACACACACACACACACACACAGACACACACAGACACATACACACACACAAACACGCTGATCACACATGCATGACACATGACACACACATAAACACACACACACACACACATACACAAACATACCCACAGACACACACTCACACACACACACACACACACACACACATGGACACACACACACGCGTGCGGATACACACGCATTGACACATCCAAACACACATGGACAGACACATGTCACACATATGCTGTACATACGTACATAAAAAACGTCTGGCACTCTCTCAAACACACACACACACACACACACACACAAAATCAAACTCTCACACATCGAGGACTCACACTCTCACACATTCACACTCTGGCACCCTCACACATGTCAGGCGTATTCCCCGTCTGTCCTCAGCTATAATCCCATCCAGTTAGCAGAGTGCAGCCAGCAGAGTTGCGTGCCAGGCCGGCAGGAAATACAAGCCTTCCTTGTTTATGAGGACACACTCGTGACGCAACAGCAATGTACACCAGAAAGACTGGTGTCACAGGATCTGTAATGATTTAACACCTTTTTTCGCTAGCCCAGTCTCCCCAAATAGCTGCATATTTGCGGTACACTCTGAAAAAATAACCAATAGTTTTATTTTGTTTGATGGCTGACGATTGGGAAATCGTCCTGTGTTATTCGGGTTCTGGGTTTGATGTTGCCGTGGCGCCGGCGTTTGTGGTCCTTAGCGGCTTCTTGTTCGGCCCTGTCTCTCTGAAACATAATAGAGGAGCCAGGGAGGGAACCTGCACTGTTCAAGAAAAGGCAGTACTCGCTGTAACCCTAGTACTATTACTCTGGTACCTCTCTCTCTCTCTCTCTCTCTCTCTCTCTCTCTCTCTCTCTCTCTCTCTCTCTCTCTCTCTCTCTCTCTCTCTCTCTCTCTCTCTCTCTCTCTCTCTCTCTCTCTCTCTCTCTACTTCCTGTCAATGGGAAGGGAACAGGGGGGGGGGGGGGGGGGGGGGGATACGTTAGTGTAGCCGGGTTGGTGTTCAGCTCAGAGTAGAGAAGCTTCTGGGTTTGATTCCCTAATATATACAGGCCTCCATGAGCAAGTGGCGAAACCCGACCGGCGTCTAACAATCTTAATTTGATTGAACTGTAAGTCGCTTTGGATGAAAGCATCTTCCTAATGACTGAAGGATAAACAGTACCATCGCAGTAGCATTACCACAGGAACTTTATTCAAACTAACCATCATCCATTGTCTTTCCTCTTTTTTTCCCACATTGCGAGAGAATAGTCTGTTCTCCTTGTTTTTGTCTCCTACACCTGGATGGTCTCACCGTATTGACACAACAATCTCTTACGCACAGACGCACACAGACACACACACACACAGAAACGCGCACAAATGCTTTTTATCCGATTCACAAAGGCTGTAGGTCCGAGCCACATTAAACGGCGGTTTCAGAGCGGGAACAGTGATGCATGGCGGTCTTTGGAAGGCCTTGTCACCGCCGGTCGAGTTTGTGGTCGGCGGGGCGAGAGAATATTGAAATGCACACGCTGTGGTTTGAAACATAACTGGAAATAAATAGGAGTAAATTGTGATGTCACATGGATGCTGAAACCAAAATATGCCCCTGGCCATGCCGGTAAATGAGTTATTGTAACGTGAGCGCTCTGTAACAGTATTCCAGCATCCTGCTAAGTGTTTTTCTTTGGGTCCAATACCTGGGCATTTCCATTCCTTGAGTCAATGGAAACCTATCAACTTCTGGCCTCTGCTGTCTCTCAGCGACTCCTGTGTGGCAATGCTTCAAGCGTTGAAAAAGCGTTTGGCCCCCAAACCTCCGCCCGCCTCCTCCGCCCGTCACCCGAGACGCCGCCGGTGTGCACGGCAACTTTATTCTCTCCATTCCCCCTTCCTGTTCTCTCGCCACTCGGCAGCAGATCAAATGGGGATCCGTTCCCATCACCTGTCAGCGGAATGCACCGCCACTCCCATCCATCAGCACGCCCCCCCCCCCTCCCCCACTACCTCCCCCGTCTCCCCCCCACTGGGATCAGGCCGAGCCACGGGCCCACCTTAGCCCCCCCCCCCCCCCCCCCCCCTCTTGCTGAAGCGCCCCCAGGCATCGGCAGAGCTGTCTGGCTGGTGGACCGACTTGTCAGTTGGCCATGTTTCTGTGTATTTATGCAAATGCATGTGCGTTTCTGCGTTTGCGTGTGTGTTCAAGGGCGGTGGTAATGGGCGGTGTTGGTGAGGGGGTGTTAAGATTTGCCAGTGCGTGTGGATGCGTTACAGGTTGAATGTCAAACACACAGACGCACCGACACACACGCACACACTCACAAGCGCTGCAGGGCGGCAACACATGCACCTGAAAAACACCCCCCCACACACACACAAACACAGACACACACATCACCTCACTGCAGCTCACGCATATTTACGTAGCCGCCACCGCTGCCGACACCGCATCCACGCAGCCAGCGGCGGGCAGTGCTGCCGCCTGAGCCAGCCTGTCGAGCGCTGCACGGGCCGGTCCAGAACCCTGTGTGAAGTCTGCGGCGGAGACAGGGCGTTCCAGCACCGCCAAGAATCAGAGAGAGAGAGAGAGAGAGAGAGAGAGAGAGAGAGAGAGAGAGAGAGAGAGAGAGAGAGAGAGAGGGAGAGAGAGAGAGAGAGAGGAGAGAGAGAGAGAGAGAGAGAGAGAGAGAGAGAGAGAGAGAGAGAGGAGAGAGAGAGAGAGAGAGAGAGAGAGAGAGAGAGAGAGAGAGAGAGAGAGAGACGGAGAGACGGAGAGAGGGAGAGACGGAGAGAGGGAGAGACAGAGAGAGGGAGAGGGAGAAAGCGAGAGAGAGAGAGAGAGACAGAGAAGGAGGGAGGCTTTGGCATGTGTGAACAGGTAGAACGGTAACCTGGGCGATGCGGCCTACAGGCACCTAGTGATTTTCTCATGATTGTGATGGGCCAGACGCAGACGACAGTAGGCTCCTCAGCAGTGAGCCGGCTTAGCGTGGCGTCAGACACACACACCGCCACATTCCACCGCCATGTGCGCTTATAGGCAAAGAGAAGACAACAGCAGGGGGGCGGGAGGGTCGGCCGCGGGAGCGTTTGTGTGTATGTTTGCCTGTGTGTGTGTATTTGTGTGTAAGTGTGTGTGTTTGTGTGAGTGTCTGCGTCAAATGTGTAAGGGTGTGCTTTACTGTACATAGATTTGTGTGTGTGTGTGTGTGTGTGTGTGTGTGTGTGTGTGTGTGTGTGTGTGTGTGTGTGTGTGTGTGTGTGTTTGTGGGGCTGTACATGCTATAACGAACTTGCATGCGTAAGCCTACTGTATACAGATATGTGTTTGATTGAGTGTGTGTGTGTGTATATGTGGGTACTATGTCCATTTTGACCACCTTTTTATACAGGTTAACCTGTTAAAGAATAAACGATTGTATTAGTACGCACGCACACACGCGTGTTTTACAATTTTCGTGTGTGTGTCCAAACACACACAAACACACAAACCCCAAACACACTCATGCCATAACGTGCATGTGCCTGTACTGTCTACACGTTTGTGTGGCAGTCTCATGTATGTGTGCGTATGTGTGTGTCTGCGAAAAATTACTGTTTGTGTTGGTGGTGACCGAGTGGGTGTAGGGGGGGGGGGGGGGGGGGGGGGGTTGGTTGGTGTCATGGTGGTGCAGCAGCATCAGAGAGTGGCGTACACACAACTCGGACCCTGTGAGAACCAGGGGAACAGGCGTAGACGTCAGGGGACTACAGGAGTCTAGGGGGCTTAGGGCCGGCCCGACACAAACACTTACCTACTGCGTCTGCTGTCTCTGTCACTGTGTACTGGAAAACAAGGGCTTTGGAGCCGCCTCACTGTCCATGCCAGTGTGTGTGTGTGTGTGTGTGTGTGTGTGTGTGTGTGTGTGTGTGTGTGTGCGTGCGTGTGTGAATGTGTGTGAAGGGCGGGGGGAGGTGTTGTACCTCATGGATTATTATTATTCCCGGCCAGTGTGTGTATGTGCGGGTGTGTGTTGGTGTGTACGTGGGTATGGGTTTGGGAATGTTTTTTCTCCCAATATTTGGTCTCGGTTTTAAGTTTTATTGGCGCTCAACTGATCCTAAATCATTTGTATTTTCCTGGGTATCGACTCTCCCCTGTGCACTTTACATACGTAGCGCACACCCACACACACAGACACACACACACATGCACACACACTAATACACGCATACACACACACACAAACACACACATTCACAGAAACGTGGCCGGTGTGTTCTTTATTCCTCCAAATATGTTGTGTTGGTTTTTAGCTTTCTTCGTTTTCTTTCTCAAAATGTCCTGCACATAAACTCGCTCCCATGGCCTGGATAAAGGGGTACCCCCTGGATCATAACATGGCTTGTGGTTGTGTGTGTGTTTCTCCTTCTCCGTATTTTGTGTTGGTTTTAGGTTTTGTTAGTGGTGTACTGATACACAGTCACTCATATTTGCTTGCCACGTCTTAACTCTCTCCCAGGAACTTGACATTTAATCTCATAATACCGTCTCAGTTCCCCTGAGTAGTTCTCAACCCTCAAGTAGCATCAACACTCTCTCTCTCTCTCTCTTTCTCTCTCTCTCTCTCTCTCTCTCTCTCTCTCTCTCTCTCTCTCTCTCTCTCTCTCTCTCTCTCCCTCTCTTTATATAAATATATATCGCTTTCTCCCTCCCTTTCTCTCTCTCTCTCTCTCTCTCTCTCTCTCTCTCTCTCTCTCTCTCTCTCTCTCTCTCTCTCTCTCTCTCTCTCTCTCTCTCTCTCTCTCACTTTATATAAATATATATCGCTCTTTCTCCCTCCCTTTCTCTCTCTCTCTCTCTCTCTCTCTCTCTCTCTCTCTCTCTCTCTCTCTCTCTCTCTCTCTCTCTCTCTCTCTCTCTCTCTCTCTCTCTCTCTCTCTCTCTCTCTTTATATAAATATATATCTCTCTCTCTCTCCCTCCCTCTCTCTTTCTCTCTCGTTCTCTCCCTCGCTTTCTCGTTCTCTGTCTCTCTCTGTATTGGAAGCAAGAGTCTATGTGACCTGGAAGTCGCTTGGAATAAACTATGGAGGGGGGAGGGGGACTTTAAGTGACGCTTGCTGTTGCGTGACAAACAATTGTGAGAAGTTGTCATCAGCTGGCACGAAACAGAAGATGAATCCTTTTTCTGAAGAGAGACAGAGCGAGAGAAAGGAGGGGGGGGGGGGCGGGGGGTGTATGGAGCCAGAGAAGAGGCCCGTGGTTCTGCCAACAACACCTAAGGAGCTGCCGTGTGTTTGATCTCATTTGTCACGACGGGCTTTTGTGGGCTTGAGTGACAGCCAAGCCTCCCGCTGTCACATTCTATGTCTCCATCGCTGCCAAGCAGAGAAAGACACAGTTCAAACTGGTTTCATGTGCGTGTGTGTGTGTGTGTTCGTAAAACTATATATATATATTTAAACATACTTTGTGAATCATCCACATGTTCACATGTGTGTGTATATTTGTGTGCGTGTATATATTTGCATACATGTTCATGATCATGTGTGAGCAGGTATGTGCAGGTATGTGTGTGTGCGTGTGTGTGCCGCCTGACGCGCATATTTCGTCTGCCCGCCCCCGTCATTCCTGCGTCATCCATAAACAACCTGCCCTTTACATGTGTATCTCATTTGTGGCGAGGGCCGTATCGCCAATTAGCATAAGGTTACGGCCCGCGCATATTCAGCGCTCTCATAATGGCGGTCATTACGACGCAATTACCTCCGTTTCACTTGTCAATAATTTACATCAGCCCTCTATTTGTGGAGCATGCGCATGGCACAAAGGCCCTAATGGAGTGATCTGATATGATCATGGAGATAAGCCGGTCCCAGGGCCCGAGGTGTCTCCCACCCGGCGGGTTCTGCGACTGTAATAGTCAGTTTCCTGCAGGGCCAGTGGAGGGGAAACTCGATAATTGACCCAATTATCGAGGGAAGACCTGCATTCCAGCGGCTGGCTAGAGCAGTGCGGGGAGGGAGTCGCTGAGTCTTCATGAAATGATGCGTGGGGCTAGCCTTATGACTTCCCTTGGACATTTTAGGGTGTGAGGGTGTGTCATAAAATGTGACACACATGTGCCCCCCTTTGAGAATGTACCTGTTGTTAAGGGATAGACAGATACACACAGGACACACAAATACATATACAGCTCCGGTGTGAGCCTCCTCGAACCACTAGCCACCTCGCGCCTTGTACCTCCGAGCGCCACTAGCCTCCCTGCGCTGTTAACCTCTTAGCGTCATTAGCCCCTTAGCGTCGTTAGCCTCCTTGCTATGTTCGCCTCCTGCATTGTTAACCGTTTATCATTGTTAGCCTCCTAGCATTGTTAGCCTCCTAGTGGGACAGGCGCCACCTTGGGAGGTGAGACTAACATTGGAGTGGCAGTTGGGGCCAGGTTAGTCATGAAATTAGTTCTGGGCGGCAAAAAGGGAACAGGGTGGAGTAGTAGTGCGCTGGTGTGTCTATTTGAGAACAAATATGCAAATATGTCTTCCACAGACATCGGGGTAAGGTAACATATTGACATACAGTATGAACTTAACCTCACGTGAACCTCCCCTTGAGTTACATGCAAGGATTACGCAATGGTGTTTTAATTATCCCCGCTGCTTGCGTTGAAGTAAATCATGGAGTGACTTATACGACTCTGGTTGAGGGTTGCACTAATGCACATATTTTGCGGGCGTTCATCTTTCTCTCTCTTTGCCTTATCGATCACTCGCTTTTGTCACCGCCTTCTCCTTTCACATGCAAGCACGTTATCTATGTACACACACAGACATAAACACAAACACACACACTCTCTCTCGCACACACACACGCACACACATATATAGTCATTCTCATCTGCGGCACATCATCAACCAACATACAGGCATGAATTTTGTATACAAGCCCGCACACACTCACACACACACACACACACACACACACACACACACACACACACACACACACACACCTTTCACATGCAAGCACGTTATCTATATACACACACAGACATAAACACAAAAACACACACTCTCTCTCGCACACACACACATATATAGTCATTCTCATCTGTGGCACATCATCAACCAACATACAGGCATGAATTTTGTATACAAGCCCGCACACACTCACACACACACACACACACACACAGACACACACACACACACACACACACACACACACACACACACACACACACACACACACACACACACACACACACACACACACACACAAACAAACTCACACACGCACACACACACATAAAGACATTCTCATCTCGGAATGATCAACAACCACCATGCAGGCATGAATCTTGTGTACAAACACACGCACACTCAAACACATACATGCACAAAAACGCACAAACTCTCTCTCTCATACACACACACACACACACACACACACACACACACACACACACACACACACACACCACACACCACACACGCACACACCACACACACACACACACACACATACACACTGAATGCCTATAGGTGTCAGGGCTCCTGTCACGGGTAAGCCGTGACCATCTCATCTCAAGAGGTGAGCATTAGTCACGCTGCCTGGTGTCCTGTCTTCATTATTCATTAACGCCCCTACATGGCTCCCTGTCTGCTTCCAGCTCCCCTGTCCTGGTGCTCACCTTCTGCTCCGGGACGACCCATCGTCACTCCCTTTAATATGTCAGGTGGACAGCAACCATTATACCACTTGATTTAATGACATATAAAGAGACACTCGATCGAGTGACTGTGCCAAACAATGTCCCTCTGTCTATCCGTGTCTCTCTCTCTCTCTCTCTCTCTCTCTCTCTCTCTCTCTCTCTCTCTCTCTCTCTCTCTCTCTCTCTCTCTCTCTCTATCTCTTCAACTAAATAGTTTGCGCCAGAGTTTGCAAACTTCTTTTTGCAAAAACATGAGAATAAAAACAGTATACATGTGAAATCTATAATGAGCAAATGCTTACACCAGTGCCCGATACAATATCAATATCATTACAGTGAGGGTACATTTTGTAAAATAGGTCAATGAAAATTAATATTCCACATGATATTGAAGGTAATTAACCAATGAAAATGAAAAAGGTAATCAAAGGTTATTAGGGGTCCGAGCAGCGGACGGCTATTATTAGGTGTATACCATTAACAGTGCATATTTTCTTCTTCTTTTAAGAAAGCCCTTAATTCTCTTGTGAAATGTGTGCTTGGAGTTTTCTTGATGTTGTGTGCTTATCAATAGACATTTTCACCATTTGAATGAGGCTTCATATCGGTTGTATCGCTTGTACTGG
The DNA here is from genome assembly GCF_902167405.1 of Gadus morhua. Taxonomy (NCBI): domain Eukaryota; kingdom Metazoa; phylum Chordata; class Actinopteri; order Gadiformes; family Gadidae; genus Gadus; species Gadus morhua. The sequence continues at coordinate 14,038,713 of NC_044065.1, forward strand.
TGATCCTTAGGTTGAGAGTTTGAATCCTTATTAGAGCATTATGATCAAGCTGAACATGGCATTCTGTCATTGCCACTCATTTAAGAAACACAACATTGAACAGCACCTGAAATTCATCGGGCAATCAACATTCCGACTCATTCGTTCATTCATTCTTGACTACAAAGGTTTAATTTCCCCAGAATTTCAACGATTTTTCAGGTACTTGCTTTTAGGAAAGTCCTTAATTCACTTGAGAGATGTGTGCTCAGAGGTTTCTGGATGTTGTATGCTTATCAATAGACATTTGGGCCATGTGAATGAGGCTGCAGTTCAGGTGTATCAGTGGCTCAATAGGATAATGCCGTGTTCAGTTGATCCTTAGGTTGAGAGTTTGAATCCCGATTATAGCATGCTGAACATGACATTCGGCCATTACTTTGCAGCTCACCTGAAAGCCGAGGCACAGTATTGCATTAAGTGGAACATCTTCATCAACATCTTTACTTCATAATTATTTGTCATATTTATATATCTTCATTAGTGTGTTCTTGACTTTTAAGTTATTAATCACCACTTGCAGTAGTATTGTTGTAATTGAAATTGGTATAATCGAATGAAAGACCCCAATTACACTACTGAAGCAAATCGTGCTACTACACTACTTTGATCAGCACTCTGAATGGGTTTGAATTCCATAGGAGACACAGTGTTTGCGGTATTGTAGTGAGCGGCACACACTCAGAGGTTCAAGAAGCTACAAAGTAGTGTAAGGCCATAGGTCTTAGGGAAGCTAATTGGAAGAGGTGAAGGGGTTCCAGTGTTTGCCGTGAATTATTCAGAGCGATCGGGTTTCCCGTGCTTGGCCTAGACACACACGCGCTCCTGCACACACACATTCAGACAAACACACGCTTGTCCACACACACATACACTCAAACACTTACACACAAACACATGCTCGTGCACACACACACACTAACAAACAAATGCGCACATACACACTAACACACGCTGGTGCACAAACACACTCATGCAAACCAGAGCAAACCAAAGCAGACCATGGGTTCTCTGTATGCATGGTGGAAACAAAACCCAGAACCCAACACCCATAATCCCTACATGATGTAGATGTGATGATCTGCCTGTTGTTTGGGCCTGAGAGCTCCTCTCTGAATGGCTGTGTGTGTGTGTGTGTGTGTGTGTGTGTGTGTGTGTGTGTGTGTGTGTGTGTGTGTGTGTGTGTGTGTGTGTGTGTGTGTGTGTGTGTGTGTGTGTGTGTGTGTGTGTGTGTTTGTGCCTGCCTTTGTGCGTGCACAAAGTGTGTGTGTGTGTGTGTGTGTGTGTGTGTGTGTGTGTGTGTGTGTGTGTGTGTGTGTGTGTGTGTGTGTGTGTGTGTGTGTGTGTGTGTGTGTGTGTGTGTGTGTGTGCACACACCTATGTGTCCGTGCATGTGCATGCAAGCATTATCCAGTGTGTGTGTGTGTGTGTGTGTGTTTGAGTGTGTGTATGTATGTTTGTTGGAGTGTGAGTGAGTGTGAGTGTGTCTGTGTGTGAGTGTGAGAATGTATGTGTGTGTGTGGGGGGGGGGGTAGTAGTAGTAGTAGTAGTAGTTGTAATAACTCTTATGGAGCTCTTCATTATTAACCACCTCTCCCCCATCGTGTGTTGGCTCTCCTTGAGATGTGTCCAGGGGCTCAGCTCCTGTTTCCTACCTCACCTCCCTCTCCCCCTTCCCCAACCTGCACCCACCCACCCTCTCACTAATTACAGCAGGGGTCGTGCCACCGTCACCTTCTCCCTGCTAATGATGCGCACGCTATTAGGAACAGAGGACCTGTTTGTGACCTGAAGAGGTAAGTCACACTTTGTAGGACGTTCGCAGATCACTGAGCTTCTGCTTCCAGACAGTGTGCTGCTAAGTTATCACACCCGCGGACCAAAGGTTTCTCTGGGAGAATATGATATATGAGGTCATATTCACAGGTAAACCGTGAGAGGAGAGTTGTCTTTTCTTTTTCTTTTCATTTTTTATCTGGTTTATACGCTGAGCAGACTAGAGCGACCACAGATAGATTATACCGGGTTTTCGTGTTGGGAGTCGATGAATGATAACAGATAGCTTTCAATGTTTGTTTGAGGTAACTGATAGTGGTTCGATTTCTGTGTCACAGTTACCGTCTCTAATTACTTTTTTAGAAAGTGAGAATCATCCAGCAATCATTCTTTTTTTCACTACAAAGGAATGCCTGACACAATCACCAAGCAATGTGGTTTAAAATACACTTAGTCCAAAAGTTAAAAGGTACGCTCAATGAAGAAAACGTTTTAACTATAGAAAGCTTCCCCGCCCACATATTTTATGACAGAATGAGCCGTGTGCTATACTTCGAGATGCAGTGGAAAATCCCATCCTATCATGTCCGATGAATTTCCTTCACAAAGTGAGGTCATGACGTCTGCCTAACCGCAGCGCAGCCACACTGGCTGCAGTAGCGCACGCACTCTATTATACCGAGCATGGCCACTTGGTGGCAGTATTGAGCCAGAGTTTTGGGGAGACATAAAAGTGGGGGTGACGGGTTGGGGGGGGGGGGGGGGGAGGGGTAGAGGAGGAAGACAGCTGGGGAGGGGGTGTGGTGGGGGGGTAGGGGAGAGAAGAGAACCAGAGTTCTTCATTCGGGTTTGTCCACACCAATTGCCACACATGATACTTTACAGTACCAGCTCATGTTCCGGCTGGGCAAGCACCAATAACAAGAGTTCTCTCTCCGTTTGAGTGATGACTCAAACCCAAATAGCCCTCTTTAAATAAACACGGTGCAGTTTTCATGAAACACGTTTCCTAACAGATTTCCACGGCCGGAAAGCGTTTCAACATACATCCCTTGCTCCTCACACCTGTTGATTTCAGGTGTAAAAATAATAATAAAAAGCACCAATAGGCCTAGCAGTGAGTGAGTTGGCTCATTGTTTCTCCCCCTCCTGGGGTCTCTTAGGGGGGGACTGAGGGTCTCATTGTCCAAACCCCAGCCTTACCCCCGATCACGAGCTGGCTAACCCCCTCCCCCACCCCCCGGCCCCGAGCACCCCCTTTGCCCCTAGGACTAGTGACTACCTCCACCCTAATGTTCGGGGGGACGGGGGGAAGGGGGGGGGTGGCGTGGGGACACAGCCAGACAGCTCCATGGAGGCCTTGTTCGGGGCGGCGGGGGGTGATGAAGATGAAGTGGGCTACCCAGGAAGCACCGCCGTCGACAGGCGCTGTCAGCACTCTGAGTGTGATTGGTCAGCGGCTGCACTCGGCGGAACACGGCGGCGGCGGCGCAGCGGCTTGTCGGCTGATAGCGAACCAGGCGGGTCACGGGCCCTTTGATGAGCCACCGGGGGTTGGTCAACAGTATATACTTACATGCTCTTTTTTAAGCCTTTAGTTATTTTGCAAGGTCTTGCATGAGGAAGTGCGGTGGGGGAAGGAGGGGGGCTGGGAGCGGAGGATGGGCCCCCAGGAGCAGGGGTGATGTGGATCCGTCTGATTGCGATGCGGTATGGGCCACACGCTTCGTTGTTTGCCGTACGGTACTCCGTGCCGTTCGGGGAAGTCCAAAACATGCTACCGGACCGCACCGCTCTCTCTTTCTCTCACTCTTACTCTCTCGCTCTCTCTCTCTCTTTCTATTATCTCTCCTGCTCTCTCTCTCTCTCTCTCTCTCTCTCTCTCTCTCTCTCTCTCTCTCTCTCTCTCTCTCTCTCTCTCTCTCTCTCTCTCTCTCTCTCTCTCTCTCTCTCTCTCTCTCTCTCTTTCTTTCTCTCTCTCTCTCTCTCTCTCTCTCTCTCTCTCTCTCTCTCTCTCCCTCTCTCTCTCTCTCTCTCTCTCTCTCTCTCTCTCTCTCTCCCTCTCTCTCTCTCTCTCTCTCTCTCTCTCTCTCTCTCTCTCTCTACCTCTCTGGGCCGTATTCTGGTGGAGACATGCCCAGATCTCTCTTAATGGCTCTTTGTTCAACCTGCGGGCTTGGGGGGGGTCGGAGGTCAACTGCACCTGAGGCCGATTCCCGCTCAACAAAAGCTCAGTGTGCGCTGGCACCAGGCCACCACTTCCCAGTCCATCCTCTGCCTCCCCAGGGAACACACGGCCACTCCCCAGAGTCCACTGGCCCACCGCCATATGAGACGGGCCGTCTGATTGGTCAGAGACCACGGGAGATTAAAAAATAAGAAAGAAAAAAGAACAGAGAAAGAAGTTCACTTGATTTCTGGCCTTGTTTCACCACTTGGGAGAACTTCTTTGGAATTGTTACAATGAGAATAAACAGTTTATTTCTAACTTGACTTATGAATCTGAAGACCCGCCTTCAGAGATGGAAAAGTCTTGGTGCTTGAGGCACATTTGGAATTACTCCAAATGTACGAAACAGAAGTTAATTAAAAATAACAGAAGATCTATGATCTCCTCTTACAAGACATACTACACTAATACTAAGACTAAACTATGCCCAGATAATCCTGAAACAAACCAAAATATTTAATTCTCCTAAATACTAAACCCCATACTAAACCCTAAACTAAACCCCATACTAGACAACATACTAAACCCCATACTAAACCCCATAATAAACCCCATACTAAACCTGATATTGAACCCAATGCTAAACACCATACTAAACACCACACTAAATCCCATACTAAACCCGCATTGAACCCCATGCTAAACCCCATATTAAACCCCATACTAAACCCCATACTTAACCCTGTATTGAATCCCATATTATACCCAATATTAAACCCCATAACCCCATACTGAACCCTATATTGAACCCTGTATTGAAACCCATACTAAACCCAATACTAAACACCATACTGAACCCCATACTAAACAAATCCTGCCTGCTTATTGGCCAGGGCCCAAACATTCCCAGCTTCCACCAGCAGCAGCAGAAGCAGGAAGCCAGCTCCAGCAGATGGTAATCTTTACACTGCCACACATCAGCCCAGGCTGGGGGGGGGGGTCTGCGGCCTTGGGGCCCCAGGACTGGAGCCTGAGATGCGAGATGAATCCGTTGGGTTACTGAGGGAAAAGAGGCGTTGTTGGTGGGGGAGGGGGGCGCTGGGTCGGGCGTTGAGGGGGGGGGGGGGGGGGGTTCGAGGTAAAAGCAGGGGGAGGTGGAGTGACAGAAGGAGGCCCTACCTGTCCAGACAGGAGGGGAACAGGTGAAACACTGTCCCCATGGTGCAGTCGTGATCCAACCCCCTACCTCCCCCTCTCTCCTCTCTCCCTCTCTCTCTCTCTCCCTCTCTCCCTCTCTCCCTCTCTCCCTCTCTCTCTCTCTCTCTCTCTCTCTCTCTCTCTCTCTCTCTCTCTCCCTCTCTCCTCTCCCTCTCTCTCTCTCTCTCTCTCTCTGTCTCTCTCTCTCTCTCTCTCTCTCTCTCGCTCTCTCTCTCTCTCTCTCTCTCTCTCTCTCTCTCTTCTCTCTCTCTCTCTCTCCTCTCTCTCTCTCTCTCTCTCTCTCTCTCTCTCTCTCTCTCTCTCTCTCTCTCTCTCTCTCGCTCTCTCTCTCTCTCTCTCTCTCTCTCTCTCTCTCTCTCTCTCTCTCTCTCTCTCTCTCTCGCTCTCTCTCCTGATAGTGCATCCATTTGTTTGGTTTTCCGTATTTCATGACAACATATCTGACTCTGTGTTCTAGATCATCACATATGCCCCAACACAAATGTACACATGAAATATGTTAAATGCCGTTCTCAAGATTCAAAATGAAAAAAATCCACAAATAAATACATCATTTATAAAACATTAATAAAAAAATCTATCTTCTTTAATCTTGGAGTTCTGTTTTGGTGGTTGGAGGATCTGTTAAAGGGGTAGTTCGGAATTTTGGACATAGTTCCTGATTCACAAGTTAGCCTTGGTGTTCTTTATCATTGGAGATCATTTCATTCAGTCCTTCTAGTTGCAGAGTTTGCTCGTGCTAGGCTAGCGCACGGCAACGGGCAATACTAGCCTGCTAATAAAAAAGTCTTACCCACTCCACAGTGCACCCGAGGCAAATCAACTATAACGCCAGACGGTCGATGTAAATGTCTGTGTTGATAGAATAATGTTAGAAATAAAACCAACTTTGCATTGCATTGCATTTTGAGGGACTTGCTGTGTCTCAGCAGCAGTGTAATATCCCTGGTAATAGGCTACTGCAGCGGCGGACTGAATTTAACTGGACTGGTTAAATTCCGCTGCTGCTGAGAAAGTAGTCCCTCAAAATGCGATGATTCATGCGATGCGAGGTTAGTTTTACATTATTCTATCAACGCAGACATTTACATCTATAGTCTGGCGTTATAATTGATTTACCTCGGGTGCACTGTGGAGTGGGTAAGACTGGTTTATCAGCAAGCTAGTATTGCCCGTTGCCGTGCGCTAGCCTAGCACGATCGAACTCTGCAACTAGAAGGACTCAATGAAATGTGTTGAAAACTGTCTCCAATGATAAAGAACCCAAAGGCTAACTTGGGAATCAGGCCCTATGTCCAAATTCCGAACTACCCCTTTAATAACTGTCGTACCCAAGATAAACAGTGATTGACAGCCGGTGAGCAATGTTTGTTACCACACACGCACACACTCAACACACTGGAGCGCACAAGCTTTGTGTTGCAAATATGTTGCCACGGTGACTCAAGGATTTTTGCTGAATTTCGCATGGAAACATGTGGGGGGAGGGAAGCGTGTTGCCTCCTAAGGGGCTGCGCTGTTTTACATGGCTTTTAAAAGTTTCTCTGGGATTGGGAGATGCTGGTTGAGCCCATTGCCCTACTATTTCCCCCCCAGGCAAGAGAGGAACCTTTCCACTCTCTGCTCACACTCCTTGTTCTCTCAGCTAGTCACGCAAGCCCTGTCAGAGGTAGTAGGCGTGTACACACACACATTTTCGCCCACACACACAAATACACACATTTATGCGCACAGGTACGCACACACATTTACGTGTGTACACACACTCATACACACACACACACACTCAGGCGCACACTTTACATAAACATATATTTCCACACACACATACACACACATGCAGGCTCACACATTACCCCTCACGCTAATACACATATACGCTAAATCACACATACTTTCACAAATTTGCAGACTGGCCTATCTATTCAAACCCACAAAGGTATGTGACAACATACCTTACAGTACATACACACACAAATGCATTATACCTTTGGTTCCACCTACTTTCACCCATGCAGACATCAAACAAGGACTCCTGTGAATCTACACTTCTAAAACAACAGCGGCTGTGCTGTGTTCATTGAACGCGTGCGTGCGGCCAGAGGCGGATCCCTACGTCAACAGGAAGGGACGAGCGACTGTCTGTCTGCCGATCACATCAAAGGCGTCCTCGGGTGTCAATCAAACGACAGGTCCATGCCGCGCTTCAAAGGCCACTCTCCTACGATCTAATACCGCACTCTGAGCCCTGATCCCACTGACACACCCAGTAGTGCCACAGTGTATAAATAAACTGTAATGAACAGTTATGATTATCGAGCGCCACCGCGCCTTACGACGTTGCCCATCTTCGGCGAGGTGAGGCGACAGCTCTCCCATGGGAGGTGACCCCACGCCAGAGTGTGAGTCAGGCAACAAGGGTGACTGAAGCACTCGCCCGGGTGACAAATACACAATGTGCGAGAGAGAGAGACAATGATACGGGCAATTAAATCGAATGTACAAACAAAAGGCAAAAGCAGGTACATTCAATCCTAGCTGGGGACAATCAGAATAATCGGATTGTCCCCATATCTTTGAATACTATAACAACTACTGTAATAACATACTGATGTTGTACAGTCGCAGGATTACGCAAACTGGCATGGGCAGCAGACCAACCCGGTTTAGTCACCGTGATGACTCCTCACTGCCGAGAAACAAGGCATACATACACCCACGCTATATGGCGCAGCGATATGGATTGTACATATTCAATACAGGCGTCGTCTCTGTGTGTAACGATGTGTTGGATGTTAGTGAGGGTGGTTGTGTGTGTGCGTGTGCGTATCTGTGTGTGTATGGGTGCACACTTGCGCCTGTGTGTCTGCTTGCACGTGTGTGAGTGCACATGTATGCATATGTGTGTGTGTGTGTGTGTGTGTGTTCGTGCACGTGTAAGCGTATGTGTGTTTGCGTTTGTGTGCGTTCCCGCGCCTGTTTGTGTGTGTTCATGCACGTGTCAGTTTATGTGTGCTCTCAGTTTTGTGCGTTTTTGTGTGTTTGTGATGTGTTTTACATTTGGATATAAACCAATGCATGGTCCTTTGACTATGGTTCTTTGTATGGAGATAGATACCCCAGAGAGCTTAGTGTGTTTGGAGGGGGGGGGGGGTCCAGAAATCAGAACCAGGGAGCTGGCCTGCATGGAGACACATGGATCCCGACACGTTGCGGGTCGCTCAGATGCACAACGGCCTTGGTGCTCCATCTCCAATTCATCTGCCAGGTGTTGGGATTAGACGCTTTAAATTCCTGCCCTGCGTAAATGCTCTCAGATGCCTACAGGGGCAGAGCTGACCATGGGTGGAGAGGTGTGTGTGTGTGTGTGTGTGTGTGTGTGTGTGTGTGTGTGTGTGTGTGTGTGTGTGTGTGTGTGTGTGTGTGTGTGTGTGTGTGTGTGTGTGTGTGTGTGTGTGCGTTCGTGTGCGTGTGTGTGTGTGGTGTGTGTGTTTGTGAGACACCCCTTTAAGTTCATTACTGTGCTATTTCCGAACAGAAATTCTTGTGAGTTGTGGTCTGGTGTGTTGTATAGAAATACAGTCAAACATGCAAATCATGCACAAATCAAAGAAAAATAAAGAAAGAATACAAATCGTGCATGGCATTAAGAGCGAGTGGAAGGACTGATTTGATTGATTCTCATCAAAATAAATAACGATTGGGCATCCCATAATCCTCATGGGTTGTTTATCTCCTTCGTCATCTCCTGGGTCACGGCCGGCTGTCTGCAGTGTGTGTGTGTGTGTGTGTGTGTGTGTGTGTGTGTGTGTGCTAGTGTGTGTGTGTGTGTGTGTGTGTGTGTGTGTGTGTGTCTTTGTGTGTTTGTGAGCACAACCAAGAT
>NC_044065.1:14050298-14067798 GCF_902167405.1 Gadus morhua
CATGCGATCTGTTGCTGCACTGGATGCTTCTGTTTCGCTGTGTTTAGCCTTAGTTAAACCGAGTTGTAAACCCAACTATAAACCCAGGGCAGGCACACGCTCTGTTGCCTTTCCGTGCCCATGAATGTCTGCCATAACATTAATATATGTATATGGAGCATATGGTCGATTTTTACGACTGTATATCTGCTCAAGGTAGCAAACAACGTTGCAATGAGGTTACTGCTTCGTGTCCCTGGGTGTCATAGTGCCAGTCAATGTTTAGTGTCCACTATAGTGCCAACCTGTGAGGCACTCTTAAGACAACTGATGTTTAGTTTTATGTGTCGCCTGGACAAGTCAGAGAACAACATAATTGAAGCACTAGTCAACCCTCTGAAAACTGCTATAGATCTCCTTTTTTGTACTTTTTTGTAGGTATTATGTGTTATATGGACCTGTGTCTTCAATAAAGCTTTTTATTATTTTAAAGACAATAAAAATATACATTACAGGAAATGGATCAATAGACCAATGGGCCTTTGAGGTGTTATAATCATTTGTTTAAATCCTGCGTCTTCAACTGCGGAATATGTCATCAGACACGCCCAAGCCTTTAGTGATTTCCTTGTATCGATCTGAGTTGGTTTAGTGATTTGAGTTAGTTAGTTAGTTAGTTGGTTAGTTAGTTAGTTAGTTAGTTAGTTAGTTAGTTAGTTAGTTAGTTAGTTAGTTAGTTAGTTAGTTAGTTAGTTAGTTAGTTAATTGAGCCAAGGAGTGAGTCTTATTTTGTGAGTTAATGTTTCTTTTTTTAATAGTTTGTGGTATTGTTTTCAATCATTTAACCCTCCGGTTGAAAACCAGTGATCTAGAAAAGGACAAACACAGTATGGTGGCCTATCTCTTCTCTAGGGAGTATATTTAGCAGAAGTGCACTCATCTCAACACCAATGCTAGTCCTCAAATCTCTTGTTCCACAGCATCAGCATCTGCCTTCACAGATGAGACACTTGTAAATTTAACTTAAACTTTAAACTTAAACTCTCATTTGATTATCATATTTATCGACTAAACTCTAAATTCCCTTCTTTGTGTCATTTTCAGCATGTAATTCCAGAGAATGCATTAGGTTTATTGTACGGTTTTCAGCTGTAAAACCGGGTTGGTTAGTTGATTGTTGTTTGGAAATAATAATTTAAAAACAATAATTATCTGACTTGGATCATCTCCCAATCAGGCCTGCTTCCATGTGAGAAGAAATGTGGAGATGTAGTTATAGTGTATATATAGTTATAGTGTCATGTTTGCAAACCTTTGCTCTGAAAAAAATATTATTCTCCATTTCCACAGGAGGATGGAAACTTTGTCATCTACAAATGGTCTCAAACCTGGGTCACCAATACTGAGTGCAGCCAGACAAACAGAGTCACTTTACAGGAGGACACAAACCTGGTAATGAACACTGCCACAGGGGAGGCACCTTGGTGTAGTGGGTCTTATACACGCTGTCCTAGCCAACAGGTTCGTCTGACCTTAACCAATGATGGGCACCTGGTTCTTGACAACAAGGGGAATGAAGTCTGGAGACCTTGACCGAATATCTAGGCTGTTTCAATCAAAACCGTGCTGTTATGCGGGTTGATCGATGTCACTCAATGTCACTGTGACATGAAATAAAGACATCATGACTCTTCACTGTGTGGCCGTTCTGATTGTAATGGATGAAGTAGTTGAAGAAGAAGAAGAAGAAGAAGAAGCAGCGATGTCGAAGCCTTCATGCTGTGTCTAGAATGTTCTCACCTCATAGAGCTGTTGTTTTCAAACAGAAAAAGGTGGCATGTGCCGTATCTTATTTCTTGAAGATCTGCAATTTATATGAGTTAGTACATTATTATCTTATTATGAAACCAAAAGTTAGTTACCAAAAGTAGTTCAATATTAGTTACTTTAATGTGTGTGTGCGTGCGTGCGCGTGTGTGTGTGTGTGTGTGTGTGTGTGTGTGTGTGTGTGTGTGTGTGTGTGTGTGTGTGTGTGTGTGTGTGTGTGTGTGTGTGTGTGTGTGTGTGTGTGTGTGTGTGTGTGTGTAAATGCCAGCATGGCTGGTGCTTGTATGTTTTGTGTGTTTGCATGTGTGTGTTTCTTCTTTTGTGGATACGTATGTGTGTATGTGTGTGTGTGTGTGTGTGTGTGTGTGTGTGTGTGTGTGTGTGTGTGTGTGTGTGTGTGTGCGTGTGTGTGTGTGTGTGTGAGTATGTGTAGATATTTGTGTGTTTGTGCGTGTGTGTGCGTACATATGTATGCGTGTGTGTGTTTGCGCATGTGCGGACATGTGCGTGTGTTTGTCATTCGACCTAGGCTTGTTTCCATATCCTGCTATAGCAACAGAAAAAACATTATCCTCTCAAAAACCTATAAATACGTGACCTCCGTGTTTCTCCAAAGCCCGAGGTCGTCTTTGTGTCGGGTTCCTCCGTGGCTCCGGGCGTCTTTGCTGCGGCCGGGCGTGGAGCTCCTCCGGGTCCGACTGAGGTTTCTAAAATAGCGATGTGTATGCTGTGGACGTGTGGTCGGCTCTCCCCGCCGCCTCTTGGAAGCCTGAGGTCAGAACATATTGCTCATAATTCGCTTCATGAGCGCTGATACACAGTGTGAGAGCGGGTCCTTCTCCCCTCTGCCACTCATTCTCACAGTCAATCAACCGTGAAGGCGTTCTTCCGCCGCAGTCGCGTTGACGCATGGATATAAATGATTACGCTGTTGGTCTTTTCCAGAGGCCGGGCCTTGAGGTTAGGAGGAATGTTATAGCACTAGCCGGATGAGGATCCCAGCGCTCCCCTCACTCCCAGATCGCTAACAAACGAGTCTCATTTGCGATGATAACTCGAAAATAAAAGCCCATATGGCTCCCCATGAAAGGGCCCATGTTTGGCCCTCTCTGTCTGCCATTAAAAAACATTCAATCTGATAGAATCGTTTGTCTTTGTGCTCGAGGCCAGGCGAGTCCAAGGATAGCTTTCGAGCCTTCTAATTGGACGAGAGATTTATTGACATCATCAGGGGTGAAAGGCCAACCTGGGACAACCTTGCAGGTTCTTTGGTGCCAAGTTATGCCTGAGAGTTGCCAGGTGTGGAGGCTCTTCTTGTTGTTCTTTGGTCTACGCGAACATCTGCGCTGGCCCGCTTGCCTGCACCGAGACGCAAACTCAGGCTTTTGGCTCTGAGTTCCCCTCAAACAAAATTGTAATTTAGAAGTACTCCTGGGTACGGACGCCGAGGGAGCGCTATGTCTCTGCTCTCCACTACGGCTAATGTTTTTTTTGGGCTTCCCAGAGAACGCCCGCCGTACAAAGCATTGGAAACGTTCATTATCTCGGAAATAAATGAACTGTTTTTGCTGGAGCTGTTTCAAACGAGGCTGGGAGGACGCCTACGTCTACGTAGGCAACGGCCCCCAGAATCGTACGCGTTTCTATGTCGATATAAATAGACTCTGTTTACACACACTTGCCAGCTTTCTTAACAACGGCCTATCTCAGTTCGGCGACCCCTAACGTAAACACTCGCTCCCCTTTCTCGGTTGACCCAGAGGGCTGCAGGTGGTCCGCCACGGATACCTCGACAGAGGTTCTGACCCAGGGTTCAGGGGTCAGGAACCTCAAATGACGGCCTTCCTCGCCGCCCCTAATTGTCCTGTTTATTTATAGTCCACCCGGGTTGTGTTGGGCTATTAAAAGAAACACGAACACGAGGCCGCCTGCTAATTACCGTTGGGCCAGCCGACCCCTCGCTCTCCCGATTGCTACCACATGCTAACCCACCGAGGTGAAAGTCCCGTCTGTCGCCTTCGCTGTCTCTCACTTGTTTTGCTCCTCACTCAAAGCTTTATGGTGCCACTTTGCGTTAAAAATAGTAAACACTAGCTAGCTATGAGGGGGGGAGGGTAGTCTATGTTCAAATGTACGTCTCTAACCGTGTGATCTGAAATGCTATCGTTACACATTTTACTGTACATTTGGCAATTAGCTTAGAAAAAGCATATACTACAAGAGATAGCATTTAATTCCATTTCCCTCTACATATGGCCTCAAAATATCAGTAAGGATTATAGCAAATAATCGTATATGTAATTTCCATTAATTATATGTAGACCCAACAGATAACACATGCCTGTTGCTGGGGAGTATCACGTAATCTGGTTAGAGCGCTTGAGGAAGCAGTAATTAATTGGGTCGATTTACCCCTATTTGTGGTCAGAGGGAGCTTGAAATGAAGCAGCCAAGGAGGCCATTTTGTTTCTCAGAAGTTTGATAGGAGTAGGAAGTTAGCCGTGTGAATAAGTGGATTGGCCTGCATGAGGAGACCATACTAAATGTTTGGTCTTGGGAAGGTATTAGAGGTGTTAGGGGCATTCGATATTACACTTAGAGGTTTGTTGAAGTATGTGCAGTGGGGAACTTTAACTTTTGTGTGGCATTTGATGTTTTTAAAATGTTGAATGCTGATTTAATGAAGTAGTTAGTTATACAAATTCAATTTGCCTTGGACTACTTTAATGTGAAAAAAACTAAAAGTTATGTGTTGGCTCGACAGAGAATGTGCTTGTTCATGAGCTCGACAGGAATGTTTGTTCATTAGTGCCCAGCATGTATTGTTTCCTGTGAAGGTAATACAGTTTTCAAGTGAACGAAAGGCCCCAGGTCTTTCACTGTAGTTAACAGTAAACCAAAGGTAAAACACATTAGAAATACAAAATAAAACCCAAATGAACCAAACAAAAACAGACAAGACAAGCCTGCTTTGAAAAATAACTGGTTCTGCTTTGGGTCCTCTCTTTCTGCTAAAGAAGCTGTATGTTTACTCTCAGTTACTCTTCGTTCTTATTACAAGCTGGCTGAGGTTAGCTCGCAAACCTTCTATCCTTTAAACATCGATTTGCCAAATAGCTCATGTCCAATAATTAATGAAATTTGCTCCATTGATTGGAATTGAATTGAATCAAAGTTTTCGACATATCATCGTTCAGCACCCGGCGGTTCACTGTGGGAAACAAAGCGATGCAACTGCATTTTACACGAGCGGCAAGTTTGTCTTCCCCTGAGATTGATAGAAAGGGTCTTTCTTCCTTTGGTCTCTCGTCTTGACGACAAGCGGTGTGTTTTATGTGTTGGTCGGTACACTTGTGCATCAGTGAGAGAAAGCCGAGCTGTCAGAGAGAACGTCTGGACGTTGTCAGCCAACGAAGGCCCACCCGCCTAGCTCTCACACTGACGGATTAGGTTTCCGTCTACCTCCTGTAGATGCACACACATACACACACATGCACGCAGACACACACACAGACACACACCGTTCGTACACACACACACAACTGCAGCTTCCTGCAGCCCCCAATGAATGAACAGGCTGGGGCTGGCTCGGTGCAAATAGGTATCCACAAGAGAGCAATGCATTATGCTGCTTAAGGCAATACGTTTAAGCTACGATGTCACTGCACGTTACCTGTGCAAATAAACCGTTCTCTTGAAACGCCGGCTGTTGTTGTCCGACAAAGTCACAAGGAAATGTCTGGAAACGAGGCTGGCCAGGATCTGGTAATTACAACAGGTATTGATGATGACTCAAATCATCATTTGTTCTGGTGGCGTTTGCTCGGGCTCGCTCTGCGTATGTCGGTGATTAAACGGCTTTCTCAACATTTGCCAGAGCCCGGTACATACAGTCCTTGGAGACACTAACACCTGACATAATGTGAAGCACATATCATTGATGACATGATACACACAAGCCAAAAACCAAGTGTTTCTGCCAGAAAGTAATACGGTGCCCTGAGCCCAATCGATTGTTTGATACATGGATCAATAATGTAGCGGGCTACCATCCCAACATAGGTTTGCTAACTGTTGCTGCTCTGAGTCTGTGTCGAAGGGAAAGCCGGCCTTCAAATGTGAAGAACCTAGATTACCTTCAATTGCCCTGGTCCCTCATCGGTCGAAGCTTCCTTCCCGGAAAAGTTCCAAGCGCCGCCCCTGGTGGCTTGATCTAAAGCGCGATAGAGAGTCTCAAGGCCAGCTATTACCCTGTTACCATTTTGTTATTAGCCAGCCTCAGGCGCAACGCCTCCGCCCTAAGCCCTCCCAAAGCCCAGTCAGTTTGACACAACTAAGATCACTCCCCTGATCATCTGCTCCATTCAAGATGGCCGTCCGCATCTGGCTCTGAAATAACATGTGGCTATAGGTGTCATTTGCTATAGGCCTACTCGCTTCGGACTGATCCTCCTTATATGGACGTTTTGGGGAACGTGTTTACATTTAAAACATATATATTGTATATGGAAATTTCATGGTAATCACAATCAAGAGTGTTACACTTTTTGGGCATATGCTGAAGACATAGTAGCAGCAAACCATAATAGCGCAAGCTAAATAAACCTTGGGGTGAACTAAATCCAAACGCTGAAGGAAATGTTGTGTGGGAGAGAGGAGACTGGGAAGAAAATCAAGCACGGTGATACGATAACCTGTGCGAGTGACCGCGGCTCCGGAACAGTCTGGGAGCACTTTGAAATAATGACTGCAAAACCCCTCTGCTTATCAGCACACACATCGCCCTGCTCCTTTTTATCTCAGCGCAAGTCGACAGAATCGTGAACTTTCTGTTTTGTGAAACCCCTTAATTGTGGAAAATTCCCATGGTGAAGGGGGAGTGTGTGTGTGTGTTAGGGGGGAGGGGGGGGTCTGCTGAAAGGACGCCCAGAAAATGTTACGCAGACTTTGATTTCCTCTGTTTTAGGGGCGATTGTCGTTCCATTGTCCAGGGTTGTTTGTTTGTTTTGTTTGTTTTGTTTGTGTTGTGTGTGCGTGCATTTGTGTCGTTCCTGTAGCAGTGGTTTTAGGGGCTTACCTAATGTTAACCCAGGCTTGGCACACAGACCTGGAACACATTCCCCTCCGTCAGCACTGGACGGCTCCCTGGCTGTTGGTTATTTTCAGACGTTTCTTTGGCATGTGTCTCTTCCTCTTGAGATGTATTTGTTTATTCTTAAAAGCAGCCTGATGGTTTGTCTGATTCATAGACCCAAGGCAGGCATTACCATTTGTTATTCATAATCACATTAATGCCTCTGAAAACACAAGGATTTATGAGGATATAAACGTAGGCTGAATTAAATATTCAGATTTTTTTTATTTCTTTATTGTGATATGTTTATCATGCTAATACCACATTCAGCCGTGATTTATGTCTGGTGTGTTTGTGTGTGTGTGTGTGTGTGTGTGTGTGTGTGTGTGTGTGTGTGTGTGTGTGTGTGTGTGTGTGTGTGTGTGTGTGTGTGTGTGTGTGTGTGTGTGTGTGTGTGTGGGGAGGGGGGGGGGGTATATGCATGTGTGTGTATTTCATGTATACGTGCAACAAATACATGCCTCTGTGTGCACGAATGCACATGTGCACAAATGCATGTATGCGCGTGTGCACGTGCGTGCGCGTATGTTGATGCCGTAGCCCTCATAGGCTATATAAAGAGCCTGGAGCCTTTCCTAGCCCTGCGGGTGCGCTGCCATGCCAACAGTGGGCCCTGGCTCCAAACTCCAAGGCCCCTGTGGGGTGTGGTTAATGTCACCCCGTGGCAGGCCACTGTTGCCACCCAGACAGCTGTAGGGGAGCGCTGAGGCCCCCCCTGACGCCCGCCCCCCCATCGCAAACACACCTGATGATGTCTCCCTCTCCGGGGGGGCCCTCCACCGTCCCACGAGGAGCCCGACCCAAGACCCAAGACGAAGACACCGGGCTCCGGCAGCGCTCCAACCACAACATGGAAGCGGGCGGAAACCCGAGTTGGAAAGCACAGCCAATAAAATCACCAGTCACTCCTTCATAGCGGCTGACAGTCTGCTCCCATTAGGCTGAGGCCCTATAATAATCTTCTGTTTCGGTGCAGTCTTTCTTTTTCTTCATCATAGGAGTTTCGGTAATAGAAAACTGCTGGCGCCGTTGCACGGTGTTCGTGTGTTTGAGTGACCACCAGACCACGGAAACCCCACAACGTTCTCGCAGCGCAGCGTGAAATTTTAGACGCCTATGTGCCAAGAAAGCTAGCATCTGGTCCTTCTCCAGATCTCCAGGCCTCTCCTCTCTCTCTCCCATCCACCCCCCCCCCCCCTCCCCACCTCCCTGCCCCCCCACCCACCCACCCATCCAAGGAGAGGTTTGTTCCTGCACGGGACCCTCCCAGTTCCTCCTGTTCGCTCCTAATCTTCCTGAGAAACCCAGGTGGGACACCTAGGGGGACAGGGTCACTGTCCCTCAGCATTCCTGCCCCGGCAGGGAGCCTGAGGGTGGGGTCAGGACGGATGGGGTTAGGGTGTGCATTGAGGTAAGCACTGGCATTGTATGCCCAGGGGCGGTAAACTGGGCTGGTGCTCCCCCTCCCTCCCCCCTCCCCCCCTCCCCCCCTGCCCCTTTGTTATTGTTTTTTTGTTGTCATTGTGCCCTGGTCTTAACACAACGCTCCTTCTGGGCCCGGCTGTCTGGTGGATACAGAAGGACGGGGGTCCCCCCCCCCCCCCCCCCCCCTGGAGCCATTTTGGGAGAGAGAGAGAGAGGGGGGGTCGGGGAGGGGGGGGGGAATACCTCGACAGTATGGGCTAACAATGACAAGGTGACCAACAGGCAGGGTAGATGTGAACGGCCTGGGGACAATCCTCAAAAGATTTAAAGTGTCATCGATGTGATTGATTTATTTTTTCGGTTGTTTTTCAGTCTCTGTGATGACTAGCGTCCTCCTTTAACTTCAGTTGTTCGACTGGGGGAAACTGTTTTTTGATTGATTTATTATCTGTAGTCTTTGGTATTGTTTTCAAGGAATCTTTGATCGTGTTAAAGTATATTTATTGATATTATCTCTCTATTGATATATTAGAAAAAGTGTCTAATTCAAAGGGTTATTTTTCTGCATATCCTGTATCACCTCAGCTCACTTCCATTTGACCTTTTATAGAAAATAACTGTCAGGGTTGGCCTCTGACATAATTTATTCTATATTCTTGTTTCTATGTTTTTTCATATTTTTCTTTGTAGCAAGAAAGATCTCAGCCGTAATAAGACGCATTCTAGCAAATCCATTTGTTTGTTCCTAAAGTGATTTCACAAGCGAGAGAGATAGAGAGCGCGATAGAGAGAGGCAAGAGAGAGAGAGAGAGAGAGAGAGAGAGAGAGAGAGAGAGAGAGAGAGAGAGAGAGAGAGAGAGAGAGAGAGAGAGAGAGGTCAACCTTTGGTCAACCGGAGCTCTCAGCAGCATCTCCACCTGCCTGGGGTTTGGAAGCTCTTGTCAAGCCCCTCCCAGGGCGCTCTCCTCCTCGTTCGCCGCTTCCTCATAGCTGCTGGGCCTTTTGTCTCTCCCAGGCCCCCTTCTGCAGCAGATTACAGCTAAATGAGTTGTTTCAGCCCGGAGCCTTCTGTCACTGAAATATGGATGCGTTTGAAGCCCTAGTCCCTACGCAGCCTACGTGGAGGTTACATGTTGGGGGTATGAGCGGCATCAGTCAGTCAGATGCTGTTATCTGCTCTCGTTCATCTCACCGGGGCTGAAGCAGAGATTCCTCCGCCTCAGAATGCTATCCCGAGGTCACTTGCTGCCTCTTGGCTCCCAACAGACTAACACTTGAATGCGCTATTCGTGGCCATTTTTTATTTTATTCAGCATACTGGATATATTGGGTCTTCCAAAAGAGTGGGAACCATCAACAACACAGTTAATGTTAAAAACTCCAATATAAATCGATTTTTCCTGCTCTGATTGAATTACCACAAAGGCTTTGAAAATGCAGATTTTGGCTTAACCTTGCTGATATACAGCCAATGAGTAAGCCTCTTAACAAAGCCACCATAAGGCGTAGATTAAGGTATCCGTGTTCCTTATCTTAACCCCCATTTTCAGAAGGACATTTTCCCCCTTTTCACCTCATTCACCCAGAAGAGCAGGGTAATCCGTCAGCCATCAGATAAGGGAATTGTATTTTTTTGTCCGTGGGCCAGTCGCATTAGAGAAGTGTTTGTGTTCGAGGGCTTCAGTCGCCAGGCCTCGTTTTGTAGGACGGGCCTCGACTCGAGGACGAGATTATGACTAATGGGGCCAAGTTAACATAACCAGAGAAGGCCGCTGGGGCGAAGCGGGGCCCCGGCCCAGCCCTTTATCCCTTTATCTCTCTCTGGGGCCACAGAGACTCTGACAAACCCACAGGAAGTACTTCAACGGCCACATCTGTACGCCCACCCGACTGAACCAGTTGACAACACTGTAACTTAGCGGAAATTAAATGTTGGGCAAATGGAGTCAAAATTAATATTTGGTGCAATGTTGTGCGGTTTGGTCTTCAGAAGACTAAACATTATCAAAGAGACCATCTGCTCTTAGGCCCCCTGTGTGTTCTCAACTGATTTTGTTGCTATGGAAATCCATGCTATTGTTTTTAGCATTTTTATATATGTTATATGATATATACATTACACAACACTTTATTTATTCAGACAAGAAATCACAACACAAACACAAAAAGTTTGTTTTAATAAATAGCATGGCTCTAATGGCTCATTATACATGGTAGCTGAAGGCAGTACAACGAGGAACAACAAGTTGTTTTTGTTGTTTCTAACAACGGCATAGTGCCAGCGCTATGCCTGTGTCCCTGACGTGCTGTCTTGTTTTCCCCTCTCCTTGTTTTATTGAACCAACTGTTGTCCTCGCTGACAAACAGAATTAAATAATGACTAATTGTTTTGTGGTGCTGGGGCCAAGACTCTTCAATTATGCCTCAACATAATTTCCTTAGGTGATGGTGACACACGCTCCCACTTGGTAAGTCATCAGGACTAATTGAGACCTGGGGAGATTGAGTTGTAGCATATATTTTCAATTTGGAGGAGTGCGTGAAGCCTGGAAACACTGCCCCCACTGGCATATGACGGGTTGTTGGCTGGGAATTCGTTTTTTGTTAAATTAGCTAAATGAGCCACAGGTGGGCAGTACTCATCGACCCACCCTCCCCTTTCGGCAGGCACTGGCTCTACGTTATATTTTCTTCTCTATAGTTTGAGTTTACTTTGCATGCTTTCAAAATGTGTTTCATCCCACACGTTCGATCCACACCTTTCAACCGTCTTGCTATCTAAAACCAAAAAAGTGTACGTAAGGGATTTATATGCATTTAACTTATAAATGCAATAATACTTATACAAATTTAAAGCCTGATATTTCCTGTTTCTTTTATAGATTGAAGTCATTATACCAAGTTCAGATGATGGAACAGAACCAAACATCTCAGATCTCATTTAAACTCTCTCTCTCTCTCTCTCTCTCTCTCTCTCTCTCTCTCTCTCTCTCTCTCTCTCTCTCTCTCTCTCTCTCTCTCTCTCTCTCTCTCTCTCTCTCTCTCTCTCTCTCTCTCTCTCCCTCTCTCTCTCTCCCTCAACAACCGTCACAGACACTCGTTCATTACGGTGGCCCGGGAACAGCAGGTGTGGGAATAACCTGTGAGACCTACCGGTTCTCCCTGGTCCACTGTTCCCAGCTCACCCAAGCTGCCACACCCCCCACCCCCTTCCCCTTTGTGGCTCGGTGTCTCCAGGTGAGGGGGGAGGGGTGGAGGGGGGGAGGAGAGTAGGAGCTAGCAGCAACAGCAGTGCGGTACCATTATGACATTAGGGTCTGGCTGGCTGAGCAGCATTCCCAAGTCTTCATGAAATACAGAGAGAGAGAGAAAGAGGGAGAAAGGGAGAGAGAGAGAGAGAGAGAGAGAGAGAGAGAGAGAGAGAGAGAGAGAGAGAGAGAGAGAGAAAGAGAGAGAGAGAGAGAGAGAGAGAGAGAGAGAGAGAGAGGGTGTACGGGGCAACCAGGGATAAGCTGGTTCCCACAGGAAAGCAATCCAGCACACAAAGAAAAACCACATCGTGGTCTTCCTCACATCCTGTTCTAGCTTAAAGGTGGTGTCGCGCGATGGTGCCGTTATGAACCGTATGCTGCTCTGTGATCATAAATGGATTTGTGCGTAGAACGTGGTGCAACACAAGTACATCCACCATGCCTTTCAAGCCTTTCATTAATGTGGACAATCATTTTTCAGGTGTGCCAAAGACCCGCACGAGTCTTGCTGTGGTTATTGCAGTCGTTTTTTTGGATGAAAGACGAATTAAGGTTGTTGTTGTTGTGTCATTCCGCCGAGGGCATTCCAGGGATTCCGTGACGGGCTCCGCCCCCTTATGGCTGTAGGTTCCTTCCTGTCCAGGTGCAGGTCTCGGGGAGTCTCGCTGCTCCCTCGCGCCTCATTGGCTCATCCTGAGCACCACTCAGACACATCAAAGCACGAGAAAAAGGGGAAGGCATGTATGTGTGTGTACGGGTGCGTGGACGGGGGGAGTGGGTGGGTGGTGGTGTAGGGGGGGGGGGGGGGGGGTTCTTGTGTCATGGGAGAGCGACCCCTTGAGAGGTCACTCTGGCCCCCAGGGAGGTGTGGAGCCACCTGAGTGGGCTGGCCGCTGCATTCTTCTGTCTCTCCGCCACTGTAAAGGCTGTTCTGGACGTTATGATGGTGGTGGAGGAGGAGATGGCGTGGTCTGGGGGTCGTGACCCCAAACATGAGCACCGACCTGTCTACCTACCACCATGGCATGAAACACGACTTGATTTTTATTTGATCCAAATGAAAATAAACACACATTTTTTAAACACGTCACATCATCACAATCGAAAGTGCGAAAAATGATGGGTCAAAGGAGGCCCCTCTCTAAGTCCCGCCCGCATACCTGCCAGAGATGAACATGACCCACCCTGGTCCATAAGCCTGCCTCACTTGACCAGGACCACCCCCTCCACCCCAGCCTTTTCTTCTCCAAGGGTCAGCTTGTCTCGGCCCGGGTTGCATACCTGAACCAAAGCCGCAGGTAATAAATAAGCACCTCTTTGATGTGGTGCCCCACCCAAAAGGGGGCTGGTTCTTCTTCTTCTCCTTCTTCTTCTCCAGCCTCCGGAGAGACAATACACTAATTCATTACCCAACCGGCCTCTTCAAAGCTCAGTCAGGGTAGTGCTGGGAAACTCTAAACTCTGTCTAAACGTAGGCCTCAGACAGGGCCCAGTGTTTTTAGTGGAGTTTGGGGGGGACGCCCACGCAGGCCCCTCTGGGCAATGAGGCGGACACTGGATGAGTCCACATAAGTCATGGTAGCCTGCACACAGCCACCCCCACCTCCTACCCCCATCCCCAACTTACCCCACCACACCCTCCACCTCCTTCTCCTCAGGACAGGTTTGCCAAAGCTATGTAAGTTTGTTTATAAGTCTGTGCTTTTAAAACCAACAAGTCACCGCTGGTTGGTTTTAAATGATCAGTTTACCTTGCACCACCAATTTGTTAGCAATGTCCGCGAAGCAGTTTGTTGATGCTTCACTGTGACGACAACAACTGTTGTCACGAATCAACAAAAATCAACAACGAGCTACGATGTCACCAAGGAGGTGGTGGAGAAGCACAGAGATGACATCGATTCACATGACGGTCTGAATTGACCTGGGTAATTAATTGTACTCACGTACTTGAGAATAGCTTTGTCTTAAAAAGAAGAAACAGATGCAGTAAACATTTAGGTTACAACCAGACTACGTCTGAACCTAATCAAAAGCTGGTGCAACCGGCTCCGGCCCCCGCAGTGCCACACCTCAGGCCCCGGGGTGAGGGAAGGATAGCTTGGCTGTTTGCTCGGCTGGTTGGTATCTGGGCATTCACCTGCACATTGTGGAGAACTCGGCAACCGCAGGAAAACTGTTCCCTTCTTGGTTCAGCCGCTGAGTGCGTGACAGAACGGTATCCTGTCCAAGGCACTGACGGTAAAATGTAGTTCAGGCTGGATCGCAAACTTCAACTCATTTGACGTTTTAAAGACTTTAGTTTAAAGGTTTTGTTACTTTAATGGGCTAGATATTTCAAATTGTCCTCCCCTCATCGGGCAAAAACTATAATTAGTTACATTAGTAAAAAATTAATTATTTTAAAGTTTAACTAAGTTATGCACATCACAAACCCTGCAAAAGTGAAAATTGGGTTTCAGAACTGGGTTTAAAAAAAATAATCTTAGGAGCAACAAATGAAAAGCAAATAAGAACATTTCCAAGTCCTCCCCAGCGTTGCAGCGTAACATGAGCCTTAGCTTAGCAGCCTATCATTTTGCTTATTAGAAGCATCATTTGACACTGGGTCTGTTTGTTGTCCTCTTGTGTAATCCCTTGTTATGACCCCAAGTGGAGTGAGTGGTCGCTCGGACACTAAAGAGGCAGTCAGACCACTTGACTGATAGTACGGGGAGACAAGACGGAGGTTAAGTGACTTGTTAGTTGTGGTGGGTTTGTTTGTATTGGTAAGCCTTTACCTCCCTGTTGTTCCTGCCAACCTTTCTTACACCGGTACCCTTGTCTCCTTTTCCTCTGTCATTCTGTTCATGATCCTATTCGTCTATTGATTTGTTTTAATCCTGCTTTATTTATTCATTTATTCATTCAAATGAACCGCCTACGGTGGTTTCATCGACAATGAGTTGAAGAAAAGGTTGATGAAGGTGGACGAGTTTGCACGATGCCTAAGACTTAGCATGCTCCTACCACCGAGACCTATCATGCTTGTCCACTGAGACCTAACATGGTCGTACCACCGAGACCTAGCACACCTAGCATGCTCGTACCACTGAGACATAGCACGCTCTTACAACTGTGCCGGAGATCTTGAAAATGCTGTAAGTGTGAGCACCGCAGGGTGCTCGGGACCCTGATGTAATCCACAGAGCAGCTCATCTCAGCACTCCTCCCCTCCCCTTCCACCTCTCCTCTCCCTCCATCCATCTCTCCCTCTCCCTGGCCCATGTTTACCGGGCCTCCGCCAAGACTGATGTCACCTCCGACCCCCTACCCCTGCACACTGTCCCGGAGCAAGTGTACAGTTTCTGTTTTGACACCCCTTCCTAATTACACATGTAAATGATTGATCACCTGCGCTTCGCAAGGGGGAGGTGGCGAGGGAGGAGATGGAATCCCTTGTCACACGAGAGAGAGACACTGGTGGTGATGTCCAAGTTCAGAACAGGGGATGTTACAGCGAAGGGAGAGAGAGAGAGAGAGAGAGAGAGAGAGAGAGAGAGAGAGAGAGAGAGAGAGAAAGAGAGAGAGAGAGAGAGAGAGAGAGAGAGAGAGAGAGAGAGAGAGAGAGGGAGAGAGCAACAGGGGGAGGGAAACCGACACCTCGTGCTGGACCCAAGAGCTGGGAGATTAAGTTATGAGCACCTGCAAATTGGACCGAAGGCTCTGGCCTATTAGCGGTCCTAAAGAACAAGGCTGCACAGGTGTGGAGGGTATCTGTGGCTCTTTGTTTGGCCCTAATCCTACACCATTCTCCCGACAAGGCCCACGGCCGCCATCTCTAAGCAGGCTCTTTGACACCCGCGAGGCTAACCGGTGGAAGCTGGAAGCTGAACTCTCTGCCTATTGTGTATTGTGATTTGGCTAATTGACTTTGGAGTGTCCAGTCGGGAGTTCCAGAGAGGGCGGGGGTGGAGGGAACGCAGGGTTGAATGCTCAGGGGAAGGATTGCCGTAGAGGCTGGTCACCGTAGCGCGGCTGGTTTGTGTCAGCGCTGGCAATGCAAGTGGCAAAGTGCACTGTCCTCTCAAGTCACCAGGTGTTCCCGCTTTCCAGGTCTGGTCAGATGTGGGGGTGGAGGGGGTATTGATACAAAAGGCTGGAATCATTAACAAAATAAACAGTGGACTGAGGCCATAGCGTCATGTATTGCTTGTACAGATGGACTGGACCCTCTGGTTCTTCGTTCTGCCTAGCAACAGCTGTCAAGTTCGACCCATGCCCCCCCCCCCCCACACACACACACACACACACACACAACCCCGCACCAGACCCGGGCTTGGACTCAGGTATTGCGCCAATTGAGCCAAGGCTAGGCTGGGGTTTTAACCCTAATCTTCTAGGGTTGGCACACATGGGCCGTGCAGCTGCGTGTCCCATTGATCTACCAGTCGGCCTGGATGGCTGGCCGGCTGGTTGAGATAGATTGAAGAGGAAATGGCTTAATTGTCCTCACTTTCACTGGAGGAATGCAAATAGCCCCCCTCTGCCAATGGCCTCCATTCTGAGAAGAGCCTCACACTTCGAACCTGCAAAAGGTCCCCCTTTATTTTTGCACATAGAAAAGTGCACTCAGGATTACTGGCGTTATTTTTTGCTTCAGGTTATGCTCGTGCTATTTATCCATCCCCTTATGAATTTATTGATTTGTTTTATTGTTATTCACACGTAATTGACATTGCGTTTCTTTTTGCCTTCAAACAGAGATGAGGACTAACTAAGTGTATGCGTTTTACTTGTCAATCAGGGGTCAGGCTGATAGGCAGGTGAAGGGTCGCGACTGGAGCCAAAAGAGGCCGAAGATGAAAGGGTTTAAAACGGTGAGGCGTTTGTATCCATCTGGCTTTGATCTCTCCCTCAGGTAACTTCTTGTGGAGCCATCAATCTCAGCCAGGAGCGGAGGGAGGACTTTGCCTTCTGAGCCGGGGCTTGCTCAGACCACGTCTGCCTTCACAAGATCGACTTCACCTTGCGTGACTTATAACCCCCTTCCGAGCCACACAAAAAATCCAACACCAAACTAGGTTTAATTACAATATTTGCAAATGAATGACAATGTTCTCTCCTGCTCAGAGTTGACCTTTTTCTTTTCTTCGTCTTGGCAAAGGGAAGCCTCTGAGATGTGGGGTAAGAACGTTGAAAGGGAGCGAGGCGAAGGGTGTGTTTAGCGGAGATTTCAAAGACGTTGCGAGGGCGCCGTGGGGCCTTTGATGTCTCTCGGCATGGCCTCAGACCGCCGCAGACAATCAGAAAGATCTCAGAGAACACAGCCGTTTTAATCTGTAACCCCCACAAGTCCAGCCCTCGAGTGACAAAAAGAAAATCCCTGAATTTAATTTGACGAGGTTAAACACCCAGGCTAGAATGGTTGCAACGAAACCCCTTTAAACGTGCCAGTTGCCAATCAGTTCTCCATGACAACGCCTTCTGAGGAGTTATTGGCAACGAAGGCTCCGTGCCAACATCCTGATTTAAGCTATTTTCTTTTCATCAAAGGCCATCCTTTGAGTTACTACACACAGGTGAGTTAAGGCTGCTCCGGGATGCTTATAGGTAGGCAGAATATGGGATCAACACCAAGATTGGGTGTTGTGGACACCCTGTCCGCTGCACTATCTGGTCCACTGAGACAAATGCCAAACAAATACATAATTCAAACTATAGTACGCTCAACATATTCATGAAGCAAAACCAAAATAAAAACAGTGTAAATAACACAGCCTTTTTATTCAATCAAATGTTCAAAATGACACACACTGCATCTCGTACAATTCGACTACGACATGTTGGATGTTGGACGGCTATGTTGATATCAGCTCAAACGTTTCTCAGTCCTGAGATGTTG
>NC_044065.1:14070298-14080298 GCF_902167405.1 Gadus morhua
TGAATTTGAAGTGTTTGTTTTTAATGAGATCGATTTTTAAGACGCATCTTCCCCCCAATAGCAACTTTGAATTATAGCAACTCTAAACTAAATGATGAGTGATGAATATTTCCGTAGTGCTTCTGTAAGAGAAAAAGTCGTTCTCATCTCATTACGCATTATTTCATTGAGCTCAGGCACTTTATTATATGTGTTTCTGATGAACATTTATTTTAGTAATTGATCTTTCAATGATGTTCCAATTACTGCTGGGCTTGCATGTGATTAAACGGTGTTAATAGGCCCTATATTAGGGCCACTTAACTTGATTTGACCTAATTATTCATTATTTTCGGCTACATCCCAAACCAATAATAGATGACAATGGGGAGAATTGTTTTAACAATATATCTGCATGCTAGAGTGACGTTAAATAATGAACAGAAATGGTTGATGTTAGAAAGTGAATAATCCCTTATATTAACTTAAATAAGCAAGATAGCTCATTTTCAATGTCAAATTATTTCAAAATGGCATTTAAAAAATATTACTATTATACCTTGTTTACATATTACATATTAATATAATAATATAGTAATACAGCAAAAAATATAGTACAAATTACATGACCCCCTCCTTATAAACAATATCATAAAGTGTTTAAAGGTTATTATAGGCTTAATTTCTTTTACAAATATTACTGGACAAAACAATTATTAAAGTAACAACATATCATTTCAGACAAATTGAGGAACAAAATGGATATGTCATGATTCATCCATTCACGTCCTTCCCTATAATCAAAATTCAGAAATGAATCATCTCATTAGATGTGGCCACAGCCGTTGCGCTATGGCAATAAATATCTGCACAATTAATTTGCAGCCCTTCAAGTGATCATTCACACTTCAAGTATAGTTTAGGGTCTCTCTCTCTCTCTCTCTCTCTCTCTCTCTCTCTCTCTCTCTCTCTCTCTCTCTGTCTCTCTCTCTCTCTCTCTCTATATATATATATATATATATATATATATATACATGTCCTTTTTTCTCTGTCTCATTCTTGCTATCTCTTTGTCCTAATTTCTCTCTCTCTCTCTCCCTCTCTCTCTCTCTCTCTCTCTCTCTCTCTCTCTCTCTCTCTCTCTCTCTCTCTCTCTCTCTCTCTCTCTCTCTCTCTCTCTGGCAGGAGACGCATTCAGCTGCAACATGACTGCGTCTGAGGAATGAAGTCAGTGGGCCAGGTAGAGAGGCTGTGAACGGCACCCTGATCAGACAGGGCCTATAGTGAAGTCTTAAGGTTCAACCTCTCCGACAATCAAACTTTTCTTCTTCTTCTCTCCTGCCCTCCTCCCCCCTGGGGTTGGGGAGGGGGGGGTAAATCCCCCTGTTTACATTGGTTTTGAGGGTTGGGGGGGGGGGGGGGGGGGGTGAAGAAACAGTCACCTTGTTCGGTGGTAGACGTTTGACGGTGTTAAGCCACTGGGATCACCAAGCCTTAAGTGTAAGAAATGAAAGGGCATGTAGCATCGCATTGTCCTCGTTTTTTCAAACTTTTCATTCATGCTTTGTGTCTGCTTTGATTTCCCCCCCAAATCCGGGGGAATTATAGCTACTTTCCCACGTCGGACACGAGGGATACTTCAGATGGTTCTGGATCCGTCATTAAAATCCCATCTTGGACGGTTTGTGGGCGATGTCAAGAGGGAGCTGCGGGCGTGCGGTGCCCGTTTTCTTCCGTTATGTGGGGAGTGTGGCTCTTTCGATGAGGGATTTGAGCATGGAGCCGGGGTCACGGAGTGTCACTCTACTGCCAACAGGCCTCAGACCAGCCCCAACAGAGGTCTACTTCTACAACATGACGTGCCAGCGGGGAGATCACAGCCAGTTGCATGAGAATGTGCACTTGATTTGTACACAAGGAATGCTGTCACTCTGCATCAGAGCGGTATGATGCATGCAACCAACTGTGCGTGGGTGGGTGTTTGCGTGTGTCTGCCTGTGTTTATGTCTGTGTGTGTGTGTGTGTGTGTGTGTGTGTGTGTGTGTGTGTGTGTGTGTGTGTGTGTGTGTGTGTGTGTGTGTGTGTGTGTGTGTGTGTGTGTGTGTGTGTGTGTTTGTGTGTGTGCGTGTGAGTGTGTGTGTGTGCGCATGTGTATGCGTACGTTCGTGTTTGCGTGAGTGTGTGTTTTTGCGTGCGTGTGTGTGTGCACATTTGCTTGGATTTGTGGGTGCACGGACTGCACGCAAATGTTTGTGTGTGTGCGGCTGCATGTGTCTGTGTGTGTCTGTACGTGTGCGGTTGTGGGTGTTTGTGGTGTGCGTGCGTATGTACTGTGTGTCAGTACAGGAGTGTACATGGGACAGGACCCACCTACGCACACATTAAAAGGGAAGCCTTCCGCCTCCCATTGGTCGGCTGGCACCATGTGACCACGGAGACGCCAGTGAGTCTGGGCCATGTTCAGGCGTATTGTTATTAACAGTTTCCCTGTGCGTGTATTAAGGCAGCAACGGTGAGGACACTTCCCAGCCGAATGACTCCAGGGCTTGGCTTTGTTCTTCGCCCGTAATGCAAACCTAATTACAAGCCTTAAAGAGACTTCTTTCTCCCTTCTCTGTGTGTGTCTCTCTCTCTCTCTTGCTCTCTCTCAAGTCCTCCCTCTCCTCGAACCCATCTTCACCATGGGTCTGCCGTGGCTCTGACAGACCATTACACCCACTCCTCAAATCCCCCCCCCCCCCCACACACACACACACACAGCCCCATCACACCGCACAACACCCCCTCCGTCCAGCCCTCCATTCAGAGGCTAAAGGGCCTTAAAGGAGAGGTGTTTGTGAGCACACAGGCCTTGGGGCTTCTGAAGCCCCTGGATTTTCTTTCTCCTCGTTGGGTCCTATTGATCCAAGCCCACTGTCAAACTGTCGCCTTCACCTTGCAGCCATGACAGCTCTGTTGCTGCTACTGCTCTTGTTTGGGTTTGACAAGCTGAACCTGCTCTTTATTGCAACACTTCTTACCAGATCTCTGTGTCAATACAATATTTTTTCTATTTCTGCTAAATTATCCCTCATTTATAAAAATAAAAATGTAATTCAACATTTTTTGGTCTGATTAGCATGCATGTTGGGCAGAGTGAGCTCAGTTTAGAAAAGTATGTCTAAACTGTTTAGTAGTGTTATTATTATGTTATTATATTATTCCACCTCAGGGATGCATATGTAGATGCAGGAACCCTTTAATGGATTCAAGACCGAAGGCTGTCTCCTCTGCCGCCTATTTGATGGCTTGCTTTTGACTAACTGCACCTTCTGTCTGAGGGAGGACCATGGGGATGAGGGGGGGGAGGGTATATACTGCTCCTGGAGGGTCTGCTGGTTCTCCTATGGTGGGCCAGGGGAGGGGCAGCCTGCTTGCCCAGGATATGAGCACCATCCCTGGGTCGGACAACAGCATGTGTGCCTCCCCCCGGAACCATCCAACCAAACTTCTGTTCCATCATTTATTTTGGCATAATTTTATTAATATTATTTATTCTTAAATTCTTATACTTAAATCGTTCTTTTTTTTAGGTTTGGTGCTGTATATGCATTATTCTCTGATACTTTTGTTTTTAGAGTAGAGTGGGATAAAACAGCGAGACCTACGAGGATCTCCTTTAAATAGACTGATTATGTTTCTTTTAACAGTGGTTTTCCCTACTCTGGCGTTTCAGGGCACCTGTAGTTTTGGTTGGGGGAGAAAGAGGAAGTCAACAAGTCACAGTGGTCTGGGCCTGTGGTCTCCTCTCTGTGTATTTCCACGCAGTGAATCCATAGGCTCAGATTTGTGCTGACTAAAACGTCTCCCGTCCCTCCGGAAGAGAATCCGTTTTTTTACGGTAGCACTTAAACTGTCTATAAAAATGAATGACACCTTAAGGATGGCAATTTGCATCCAAAGCGTATCGTGTAAACATGAATTTATCATTAGGTGTTTCGGGCCATTAATCTTCACCTACTCCATCTCTTTCTTTCCGATGAGTATGAAATTATGATTTACTAGCGGGAGGAAAAACACTGGTTCTTAGTCACTGAGCGATCGACATAAAGTTGGTATATGGTATCTGCTATAGGCCTTTTTCCTAATAGTTCGGCTGGGATTTGTTTTTACATTTATTTAGAGTGGGGAGTACAGGGTAACGAGTAGCTTCTTGAATACAGTTATCTTTAAACTCTGTGACCCCTGATTGGCCGCTTGGTCCACCGTAGAGCCAGAGACCTCATTGGATGAGAAACAGAGTGTTGAATGAATCATCCAATTACAATAACAAAGTACATTTTATTAATGCAGACATAAATATGCAGATGTTAGTTAATATTGTGAATAGGCCTAGGCATGCTTATGTTACGACGACTGGGCCTGTTATTTCTCTA
Organism: Gadus morhua; assembly: GCF_902167405.1. NCBI lineage: Eukaryota > Metazoa > Chordata > Actinopteri > Gadiformes > Gadidae > Gadus > Gadus morhua. The sequence continues at coordinate 14,074,693 of NC_044065.1, forward strand.
CATTAATAATGATGATCAAAGTACTAATCATTATAATAATAGTTGTTATTATTATAATAATTGTAGTAATAATAATAATAATAATAGTATTAATAAAAATAAGAATACAATAAGAATAAGCCTAACATTATTATTGGTAGTAGCCTATTGGTATTATTCATCAATAATGTGAGGCCTATTGTTCGTATCATTATTAGTTATGTTCTATTCATTAACTAGGCAGGGACCAGGTTTTATTTTATTTACTAAAGTTATTTTGAACCAGCTATATGGCCGTTTCTAATTTGAACCTTGCGCCACGGCATCCGAGGACCCTCAGAGGGAGGCCATTACACGGACAACTGCTCCGGGGTTCAAACCCTCTTGGATCAATCAGCAATCAATTGATTCACATTGTGATACATTCTTTATGCTGGCTATAAACTATCACATTTTGTGACAGTGTGTCATAATAAGTGATCAGGTAACCTACTTTGGAGCGACCTGCAGATAGTGCTTGCGAACTTGGATGGTTCTATTGCAGTTATAGACATAGGCCTATAGGCCTAATATTCCCTATTTTGTCGATATGTTATCAGAATTGATAGAGATTAAGAAACGTATTCTAAATGTTCCTTGCCTTCATTACTGATATGGCATAGGCCTACATACGAGTTTGCATGCATAGTATTTTTCTAATCTGTATCTCCAACTTCATCATGTTATAGAATTAGTGCAATAAGCCTAAACTTGGATATAGAATACAAAATATAATTATTATATCGATAACAGCAGGCTAACAATCAATACTATCAATAATCTTCAAATATGAAGAACTTTGGTCAAATATGGATAAATCCGGTTAACAATGAAAGCATTTCGATTTAGACCTAAACAGAATATCTATTTATTATAGACATATATAAGGCTGCTGTCAAAGCAGAAAATAAATCAGAAATCCGAAACCAATAACTAAAATCATTGGTCCCAAACTGGAGCGCGTGCAGCGTGGAGCTGTATCCACTGTCATATGTTAATGACCTTAATGGTGATGGGCGCGCGGAGACCAATCAGAACGCTCAGTGATGGAGGGCAGTGGAGACGGAGGCGCGCGCTGCGTCTACATGCAACAAGAGGTGTGTGGAGAATCAGCACAGGTTTACAATGATATAAAGACTTAGTCCCATTTGCTTTTCCCCCCCCCCTCCCTATTCTTTTTCAACGTTTTTAAGAATATCGGCGGTTTGGGGAAATATATTTTTTTACTCAAGCAATGCGCTGGGATTGATTGTTGTTTTGCTCCAAGTGTGTCGTAGTCTCGGAGCTGCCGACATAACTCATGAAAGTCTCTTCGAAGCGACGCTTTTATGGACTCGTGCGTTCTGGTTAATGATGTCTATGGGGTTTACGCCTGACAGCCTGAATGCCTCCGATCCCGCAAAATCGGCCTTTCTAGAATTCGGCCACGGACATCCGGGACTCAACCAGCACCAACACCAGCAGCAGCAACAACACCAACACCAACACCCCGCAACGGGACTCTCTCACATCTATCCCGTCCATGGGTTGCACGCGAGCGGGCACTCTCAGCACGAGAGCTCCTTCGCTCACAGCGCGTCCTCGTACGGGCGCTCTCTGGGCTACTCGTACCCAGGCGCGGGGAACGCTCACCCCCCGTCCGCGTACGGGCCGTACCAGCACAGTAACCCAAGCAACAGTAACGTCCACCTGGCTCACTCGAGGTCGTCAGAGGAGACGGGTATGTACGAGAAAGGTCAAATGCCGTACAAATTGTTTGCTGTATGAAAGTGCTAAAAAGTTATTTATGACGTAAAATGTGGACTCATAAAAGTCACTCAAATTCTCGAGCTTGTGGCGTCGTTCATGGAGACAAATGAGATGCAGTCTAGCTGACATATGAAATATATTTGTATATATATACATATAAATATATATGTCATTTTGTATCTATGTTATCGAATGTTATTAACGAAGAAGGCCTCGGGGGTCCTTCCTCAAATGGGATTGGGGGTGCGTTTTGTCATCTTCCCCGCTGTCTATCGCACAGATAGGCCTCCTCTCTTTACCACTCGCATTATGTAATGAAAGCAGATGGCGCCATTAATTTTATTGACCATAATTTTCGGTTGGTAAGCCCCATTATGGCCCATGTAGCCCAGGCCCAACCACCGCTACGAGAAACTGGTGTTTTACTCCCCCCTTGTTATTGCAATTGCTTCCCATACACTGCTTTCATTTCGTTTATGTTGGGTTCGTCGTTTTTGCTACTTATGTCCATGTCTTTTTATCTTTCTTGTCAGCTTTTCTATGCAGTTGACGTAGGCCTATTGTTCCACTTTGAAACATTTATCATTAGGCCTAGATCTTTCGGCGAAACATTTATGATGTGCTTACTTGCAACGGATTCCAGTGCACTGGGCCGAGACTATTTTGTATGCACAATTTAGGAATTGTATTTGGTTTTGTACTTTTTTTGGCCTATGCAAGCTCGTCCTACACCATACAAACATGTTTTGAAAAAGTACATCTTGGGGAGCGATTGTACCCGAAAATATACCCCAGAATAGACTGAGCAAATTTCAGTTGCAATATTGCCTTACCGGGGGCCGGGCACATACAACTGTAGTCTTTGGTTTCATCACAGTTAATACATTTCTGAATAATTAAATGTATTTGTCTTTTACAAACCCTTTAGAGCTACCTTTCATTTCGTTGCCCCTGAAATAAAAGGAACATTCTTTAACAATATGTGTGTTGTGTCTCGGCCCTCTGCTCATGGTTCCTCCAAAAGATCGCGAGAAGTCGACTGTGATTGAAAACGGGGAGATACGCCTGAATGGCAAAGGCAAGAAGATCCGCAAACCCCGCACCATCTACTCCAGCCTGCAGCTGCAGGCGCTCCACCAGCGCTTCCAGCAGACCCAGTACCTTGCGCTGCCGGAGCGCGCTGACCTGGCGGCCAAACTGGGGCTGACGCAGACGCAGGTGGGCCATACGTCTAAGAAACCCCCGCATACATTTAGCCTTACATGCAAATCCTATAGTGTACTATTTAGTCGTTTAGAAGACGGGTTTATCCAAAGAATATTTCAAATATATGTTGTAAATTATGTATCTTGCTCAAGGGAGCCGGAAACAGGTCTACTGTGGATATGGGGGTTCGAACGCAGAACCCTTACTGCTGGGTGTTCAATTGCCCTTTTCCACTGATTTGAAAAAGGCCGAGGTTATTTTCCCTCGATGGGTGAATTGGTGAACCTTTAGGCCTGTAGCCTGGACTTCAGGTCAGGTCGTCAAAGCAGGTCTACACGAGGTCATGAATAGTTGTGTTTTAGATTTGGTATCCAAATAAGGAAAATGTATTGCATGCTCTCAGTGAGTGGTGCCTCGGGCTGATTGACAAGAGATGAAACAGAAAAATGTCTGGGCTGTGTCAGATCGTAATTTGTGGAGATAGTGTTTAGATCAAATAAGATCGACCAGCTTTAATATAATCTATTATTGTTTTGATTTATATTAAACTTTTTCTTATTTTTTAGCCGGAGGTTATGCGGCAATATGTTCATATGTCAATGTCAGAATGTGTACAAGGAAGGATTAAGAAAGAAAATATCTTGAAATCTACAATTATTTGTCATAACATAGCCTCAATTAGCGCGCGGCGTGACAGCTTTTTTCTAAGCTTTTTTCTGATATTACGTTTTCACCGAAAATATTATAAAGGTGGACAGATCAATAATTCAGACTTATGATCATCGATCATTTAAATCGTACGCACACACGCACACACACACACACACACACACACACACACACACACACACACACACACACACACACACACACACACACACACACACACACACACACACACACACACACACACACACACACACACACACAGGGCAACATTACTCACACATGCATTGTATGAAATAGTAGAAACTGAGGCTGGGCGCTGTGGTAACCACACAGATCCGCAAACGCAATCCGGAGTAAACAAACAGGTGCACGACACAAAAGGTACCACATTCACTAAGTCTTGGATGTTGTTTTTTTTACCGCTTATACAAAATACGTACAAATACTTGCAGAATGCTTCCTTAATCCCTGTAAGAAATGCCGTTTGTGTGGTTATATTTTTTTTCTTCCAAACTGTCACATAAGCAAATAAATCCAGTCCGTCAAGCGTGCCCCTCCCTAAACCCAGTATAATCCCTTAAAATGCACCATTGTTCCAGTGGTCGAGTGGAGACCTTCAGATCTTTCAGTACACTCCCTTGGGCTTTTTTCGGTCACTTCATGAACTAAACTGCTTTTAAAAGTAAAAACGTGTGAAAAATGTTGGGCAAATTGTGTCAAAAGAAAAATGCAAATTGGGCCTTATTATGAACGTTCGTTTGAGTTGGGCTCGCATGCTTTTACAAGCAGTTGTTATAGCTGGAAGTATAAAGCGTCTCACAATGGGAATGCTGAAATGTAGGTATCCTTTAGTTCGTGTGCCACTCCATACTTTGTGCGTTGCAAGTGGATTGGACCAAATTCGGTATTATGTATGTGGTGTTCCACTGAATGGTGCTGAAATAGGCCAATACCACCGACATCAAACTCCCAAATTATTGGAAATAAGTTGGCTCGGCTGTGTCGTGCGTAATGGCGACGTGATAAAAATGCACTTCACAACGCTTGTGTCCTAGTCCCGGCTGGTCTCTTCAATCCTAACCCGAATCTCCGTCTTTTATTTTGAAGGTAAAGATCTGGTTCCAGAACAAGCGCTCCAAGTACAAGAAGATCATGAAGCACGGCGGTGTGGCGGAAGGGGAGCATCTCCACAGCACCTCGTCGGTTTCCCCGGCCTGCTCCCCCGTGCTCCCCCAGCTCTGGGAGGTGTCCATGGCCAACAAAGGGACGCCCATGCATCCCACCAATTACATGAACAACTTTGGTCACTGGTACCCAAACCACCACCACCACCGACCCCACCCGCACCACCACCCCCACCCCCACCAGCAGGAGCCCCCAGGTCGGCCTCACATGATGTGAAATCGAGGTTATCTTTTTGTCGTGTATGGCCAAGATGCTCGATCTATACGCATGGAGCGTGTTGTACTATCAAGGACGATTTCTCAGCTATAGGCCTGTATACTTTTCAAACGACTTTTGAAACAACATTTAGTGTTTTTGTGTGTTTTTCAATTCGATTTGTTTCTTATGCGTCTTTTTATGGACTTGTCTCGGGTGTGTGAGTGCGTGTGCGTGCGCGTGCGTGTGCGTGTGTGTGTGTGTGTGTGTGTGTGTGTGTGTGTGTGTGTGTGTGTGTGTGTGTGTGTGTGTGTGTGTGTGTGAGTGTGAGTGTGTGCGTGTGTGTGTTTTGATTGATTTTAGATTGAATAGGTGAGCTAACTCGTTATGTTAACGTGGCAACATATAACGTGGTTCTAGGTTCGGTTTCGTTGAAAGATTCAATGCGCTTCGAATTTACAAAAGTGGGCGAAAATGATGAGCCGCTTCTGGAGACACCGACATGAGCTGTTTGATGGTATTGGCGTCACAGACTTCAATTTTAATATGCAAATACTAAAGAACAATGTAAATTAACAGCTGGA